>NW_027520446.1:0-58033 GCF_051991245.1 Festucalex cinctus
TTGTGCACTGAAATCTTTTGCTGTATTTAGTTTATTTTGGCATCCGGATGATGATTCTAGCATGAAATTGCTTGGGCACCTGTTAATTTTTAAGATTTTGACACATTCACCTCAAATGTACACAATTGCTGATTATGGCTGTCAAATCTAAACCAAACGTTGTGCACTCAAATCTTTTGCTGTATTTAGTTTATTTTGGCATCCGGATGATGATTCTAGCATGAAATTGCTTGGGCACCTGTTAATTTTTAAGATTTTGACACATTCAGCTCAAATGTACAATCATGCGCTAAAAACGCATTTAAAGCAATAAAAAGGTGATTATGGCTGTCAAACCTAAACCAAACGTTGTGCACTCAAATCTTTTGCTGTATTTAGTTTATTTTGGCATCCGGATGATGATTCTCGCATGAAATTGCTTGGGCACCTGTTAATTTTTAAGATTTTGACACATTCAGCTCAAATGTACACAATTGCTGATTATGGCTGTCAAATCTAAACCAAACGTTGTGCACTCAAATCTTTTGCTGTATTTAGTTTATTTTGGCATCCGGATGATGATTCTAGCATGAAATTGCTTGGGCACCTGTTAATTTTTAAGATTTTGACACATTCAGCTCAAATGTACAATCATGCGCTAAAAACGCATTTAAAGCAATAAAAAGGTGATTATGGCTGTCAAACCTAAACCAAACGTTGTGCACTCAAATCTTTTGCTGTATTTAGTTTATTTTGGCATCCGGATGATGATTCTAGCATGAAATTGCTTGGGCACCTGTTAATTTTTAAGATTTTGACACATTCAGCTCAAATGTACACAATTGCTGATTATGGCTGTCAAATCTAAACCAAACGTTGTGCACTCAAATCTTTTGCTGTATTTAGTTTATTTTGGCATCCGGATGATGATTCTAGCATGAAATTGCTTGGGCACCTGTTAATTTTTAAGATTTTGACACATTCAGCTCAAATGTACAATCATGCGCTAAAAACGCATTTAAAGCAATAAAAAGGTGATTATGGCTGTCAAACCTAAACCAAACGTTGTGCACTCAAATCTTTTGCTGTATTTAGTTTATTTTGGCATCCGGATGATGATTCTAGCATGAAATTGCTTGGGCACCTGTTAATTTTTAAGATTTTGACACATTCAGCTCAAATGTACACAATTGCTGATTATGGCTGTCAAATCTAAACCAAACGTTGTGCACTCAAATCTTTTGCTGTATTTAGTTTGTTTTGGCATCCGGATGATGATTCTAGCATGAAATTGCTTGGGCACCTGTTAATTTTTAAGATTTTGACACATTCAGCTCAAATGTACAATCATGCGCTAAAAACGCATTTAAAGCAATAAAAAGGTGATTATGGCTGTCAAACCTAAACCAAACGTTGTGCACTCAAATCTTTTGCTGTATTTAGTTTATTTTGGCATCCGGATGATGATTCTAGCATGAAATTGCTTGGGCACCTGTTAATTTTTAAGATTTTGACACATTCAGCTCAAATGTACACAATTGCTGATTATGGCTGTCAAATCTAAACCAAACGTTGTGCACTCAAATCTTTTGCTGTATTTAGTTTATTTTGGCATCCGGATGATGATTCTAGCATGAAATTGCTTGGGCACCTGTTAATTTTTAAGATTTTGACACATTCAGCTCAAATGTACAATCATGCGCTAAAAACGCATTTAAAGCAATAAAAAGGTGATTATGGCTGTCAAACCTAAACCAAACGTTGTGCACTCAAATCTTTTGCTGTATTTAGTTTATTTTGGCATCCGGATGATGATTCTAGCATGAAATTGCTTGGGCACCTGTTAATTTTTAAGATTTTGACACATTCAGCTCAAATGTACACAATTGCTGATTATGGCTGTCAAATCTAAACCAAACGTTGTGCACTCAAATCTTTTGCTGTATTTAGTTTATTTTGGCATCCGGATGATGATTCTAGCATGAAATTGCTTGGGCACCTGTTAATTTTTAAGATTTTGACACATTCAGCTCAAATGTACAATCATGCGCTAAAAACGCATTTAAAGCAATAAAAAGGTGATTATGGCTGTCAAACCTAAACCAAACGTTGTGCACTCAAATCTTTTGCTGTATTTAGTTTATTTTGGCATCCGGATGATGATTCTAGCATGAAATTGCTTGGGCACCTGTTAATTTTTAAGATTTTGACACATTCAGCTCAAATGTACACAATTGCTGATTATGGCTGTCAAATCTAAACCAAACGTTGTGCACTCAAATCTTTTGCTGTATTTAGTTTATTTTGGCATCCGGATGATGATTCTAGCATGAAATTGCTTGGGCACCTGTTAATTTTTAAGATTTTGACACATTCAGCTCAAATGTACAATCATGCGCTAAAAACGCATTTAAAGCAATAAAAAGGTGATTATGGCTGTCAAACCTAAACCAAACGTTGTGCACTCAAATCTTTTGCTGTATTTAGTTTATTTTGGCATCCGGATGATGATTCTAGCATGAAATTGCTTGGGCACCTGTTAATTTTTAAGATTTTGACACATTCAGCTCAAATGTACACAATTGCTGATTATGGCTGTCAAATCTAAACCAAACGTTGTGCACTCAAATCTTTTGCTGTATTTAGTTTATTTTGGCATCCGGATGATGATTCTAGCATGAAATTGCTTGGGCACCTGTTAATTTTTAAGATTTTGACACATTCAGCTCAAATGTACAATCATGCGCTAAAAACGCATTTAAAGCAATAAAAAGGTGATTATGGCTGTCAAACCTAAACCAAACGTTGTGCACTCAAATCTTTTGCTGTATTTAGTTTATTTTGGCATCCGGATGATGATTCTAGCATGAAATTGCTTGGGCACCTGTTAATTTTTAAGATTTTGACACATTCAGCTCAAATGTACACAATTGCTGATTATGGCTGTCAAATCTAAACCAAACGTTGTGCACTCAAATCTTTTGCTGTATTTAGTTTGTTTTGGCATCCGGATGATGATTCTAGCATGAAATTGCTTGGGCACCTGTTAATTTTTAAGATTTTGACACATTCAGCTCAAATGTACAATCATGCGCTAAAAACGCATTTAAAGCAATAAAAAGGTGATTATGGCTGTCAAACCTAAACCAAACGTTGTGCACTCAAATCTTTTGCTGTATTTAGTTTATTTTGGCATCCGGATGATGATTCTAGCATGAAATTGCTTGGGCACCTGTTAATTTTTAAGATTTTGACACATTCAGCTCAAATGTACACAATTGCTGATTATGGCTGTCAAATCTAAACCAAACGTTGTGCACTCAAATCTTTTGCTGTATTTAGTTTATTTTGGCATCCGGATGATGATTCTAGCATGAAATTGCTTGGGCACCTGTTAATTTTTAAGATTTTGACACATTCAGCTCAAATGTACAATCATGCGCTAAAAACGCATTTAAAGCAATAAAAAGGTGATTATGGCTGTCAAACCTAAACCAAACGTTGTGCACTCAAATCTTTTGCTGTATTTAGTTTATTTTGGCATCCGGATGATGATTCTAGCATGAAATTGCTTGGGCACCTGTTAATTTTTAAGATTTTGACACATTCAGCTCAAATGTACACAATTGCTGATTATGGCTGTCAAATCTAAACCAAACGTTGTGCACTCAAATCTTTTGCTGTATTTAGTTTATTTTGGCATCCGGATGATGATTCTAGCATGAAATTGCTTGGGCACCTGTTAATTTTTAAGATTTTGACACATTCAGCTCAAATGTACAATCATGCGCTAAAAACGCATTTAAAGCAATAAAAAGGTGATTATGGCTGTCAAACCTAAACCAAACGTTGTGCACTCAAATCTTTTGCTGTATTTAGTTTATTTTGGCATCCGGATGATGATTCTAGCATGAAATTGCTTGGGCACCTGTTAATTTTTAAGATTTTGACACATTCAGCTCAAATGTACACAATTGCTGATTATGGCTGTCAAATCTAAACCAAACGTTGTGCACTCAAATCTTTTGCTGTATTTAGTTTATTTTGGCATCCGGATGATGATTCTAGCATGAAATTGCTTGGGCACCTGTTAATTTTTAAGATTTTGACACATTCAGCTCAATGTACAATCATGCGCTAAAAACGCATTTAAAGCAATAAAAAGGTGATTATGGCTGTCAAACCTAAACCAAACGTTGTGCACTCAAATCTTTTGCTGTATTTAGTTTATTTTGGCATCGGATGATGATTCTAGCATGAAATTGCTTGGGCACCTGTTAATTTTTAAGATTTTGACACATTCAGCTCAAATGTACACAATTGCTGATTATGGCTGTCAAATCTAAACCAAACGTTGTGCACTCAAATCTTTTGCTGTATTTAGTTTATTTTGGCATCCGGATGATGATTCTAGCATGAAATTGCTTGGGCACCTGTTAATTTTTAAGATTTTGACACATTCAGCTCAAATGTACAATCATGCGCTAAAAACGCATTTAAAGCAATAAAAAGGTGATTATGGCTGTCAAACCTAAACCAAACGTTGTGCACTCAAATCTTTTGCTGTATTTAGTTTATTTTGGCATCCGGATGATGATTCTAGCATGAAATTGCTTGGGCACCTGTTAATTTTTAAGATTTTGACACATTCAGCTCAAATGTACACAATTGCTGATTATGGCTGTCAAATCTAAACCAAACGTTGTGCACTCAAATCTTTTGCTGTATTTAGTTTATTTTGGCATCCGGATGATGATTCTAGCATGAAATGGCTTGGGCACCTGTTAATTTTTAAGATTTTGACACATTCAGCTCAAATGTACAATCATGCGCTAAAAACGAATTTAAAGCAATAAAAAGGTGATTATGGCTGTCAAACCTAAACCAAACGTTGTGCACTCAAATCTTTTGCTGTATTTAGTTTATTTTGGCATCCGGATGATGATTCTAGCATGAAATTGCTTGGGCACCTGTTAATTTTTAAGATTTTGACACATTCAGCTCAAATGTACACAATTGCTGATTATGGCTGTCAAATCTAAACCAAACGTTGTGCACTCAAATCTTTTGCTGTATTTAGTTTATTTTGGCATCCGGATGATGATTCTAGCATGAAATGGCTTGGGCACCTGTTAATTTTTAAGATTTTGACACATTCAGCTCAAATGTACAATCATGCGCTAAAAACGCATTTA
Source organism: Festucalex cinctus (assembly GCF_051991245.1). Lineage (NCBI taxonomy): Eukaryota > Metazoa > Chordata > Actinopteri > Syngnathiformes > Syngnathidae > Festucalex > Festucalex cinctus. The sequence goes on from NW_027520446.1 coordinate 5,175, forward strand.
AAGCAATAAAAAGGTGATTATGGCTGTCAAACCTAAACCAAACGTTGTGCACTGAAATCTTTTGCTGTATTTAGTTTATTTTGGCATCCGGATGATGATTCTAGCATGAAATTGCTTGGGCACCTGTTAATTTTTAAGATTTTGACACATTCACCTCAAATGTACACAATTGCTGATTATGGCTGTCAAATCTAAACCAAACGTTGTGCACTCAAATCTTTTGCTGTATTTAGTTTATTTTGGCACCCGGATGATGATTCTAGCATGAAATTGCTTGGGCACCTGTTAATTTTTAAGATTTTGACACATTCAGCTCAAATGTACAATCATGCGCTAAAAACGCATTTAAAGCAATAAAAAGGTGATTATGGCTGTCAAACCTAAACCAAACGTTGTGCACTCAAATCTTTTGCTGTATTTAGTTTATTTTGGCATCCGGATGATGATTCTAGCATGAAATTGCTTGGGCACCTGTTAATTTTTAAGATTTTGACACATTCACCTCAAATGTACAATCATGCGCTAAAAACGCATTTAAAGCAATAAAAAGGTGATTATGGCTGTCAAACCTAAACCAAACGTTGTGCACTCAAATCTTTTGCTGTATTTAGTTTATTTTGGCATCCGGATGATGATTCTAGCATGAAATTGCTTGGGCACCTGTTAATTTTTAAGATTTTGACACATTCAGCTCAAATGTACACAATTGCTGATTATGGCTGTCAAATCTAAACCAAACGTTGTGCACTCAAATCTTTTGCTGTATTTAGTTTATTTTGGCATCCGGATGATGATTCTAGCATGAAATGGCTTGGGCACCTGTTAATTTTTAAGATTTTGACACATTCAGCTCAAATGTACAATCATGCGCTAAAAACGCATTTAAAGCAATAAAAAGGTGATTATGGCTGTCAAACCTAAACCAAACGTTGTGCACTCAAATCTTTTGCTGTATTTAGTTTATTTTGGCATCCGGATGATGATTCTAGCATGAAATTGCTTGGGCACCTGTTAATTTTTAAGATTTTGACACATTCAGCTCAAATGTACACAATTGCTGATTATGGCTGTCAAATCTAAACCAAACGTTGTGCACTCAAATCTTTTGCTGTATTTAGTTTATTTTGGCATCCGGATGATGATTCTAGCATGAAATGGCTTGGGCACCTGTTAATTTTTAAGATTTTGACACATTCAGCTCAAATGTACAATCATGCGCTAAAAACGCATTTAAAGCAATAAAAAGGTGATTATGGCTGTCAAACCTAAACCAAACGTTGTGCACTGAAATCTTTTGCTGTATTTAGTTTATTTTGGCATCCGGATGATGATTCTAGCATGAAATTGCTTGGGCACCTGTTAATTTTTAAGATTTTGACACATTCAGCTCAAATGTACACAATTGCTGATTATGGCTGTCAAATCTAAACCAAACGTTGTGCACTCAAATCTTTTGCTGTATTTAGTTTATTTTGGCATCCGGATGATGATTCTAGCATGAAATTGCTTGGGCACCTGTTAATTTTTAAGATTTTGACACATTCAGCTCAAATGTACAATCATGCGCTAAAAACGCATTTAAAGCAATAAAAAGGTGATTATGGCTGTCAAACCTAAACCAAACGTTGTGCACTCAAATCTTTTGCTGTATTTAGTTTATTTTGGCATCCGGATGATGATTCTCGCATGAAATTGCTTGGGCACCTGTTAATTTTTAAGATTTTGACACATTCAGCTCAAATGTACACAATTGCTGATTATGGCTGTCAAATCTAAACCAAACGTTGTGCACTCAAATCTTTTGCTGTATTTAGTTTATTTTGGCATCCGGATGATGATTCTAGCATGAAATTGCTTGGGCACCTGTTAATTTTTAAGATTTTGACACATTCAGCTCAAATGTACAATCATGCGCTAAAAACGCATTTAAAGCAATAAAAAGGTGATTATGGCTGTCAAACCTAAACCAAACGTTGTGCACTCAAATCTTTTGCTGTATTTAGTTTATTTTGGCATCCGGATGATGATTCTAGCATGAAATTGCTTGGGCACCTGTTAATTTTTAAGATTTTGACACATTCAGCTCAAATGTACACAATTGCTGATTATGGCTGTCAAATCTAAACCAAACGTTGTGCACTCAAATCTTTTGCTGTATTTAGTTTATTTTGGCATCCGGATGATGATTCTAGCATGAAATGGCTTGGGCACCTGTTAATTTTTAAGATTTTAACACATTCAGCTCAAATGTACAATCATGCGCTAAAAACGCATTTAAAGCAATAAAAAGGTGATTATGGCTGTCAAACCTAAACCAAACGTTGTGCACTGAAATCTTTTGCTGTATTTAGTTTATTTTGGCATCCGGATGATGATTCTAGCATGAAATTGCTTGGGCACCTGTTAATTTTTAAGATTTTGACACATTCACCTCAAATGTACACAATTGCTGATTATGGCTGTCAAATCTAAACCAAACGTTGTGCACTCAAATCTTTTGCTGTATTTAGTTTATTTTGGCATCCGGATGATGATTCTAGCATGAAATTGCTTGGGCACCTGTTAATTTTTAAGATTTTGACACATTCAGCTCAAATGTACAATCATGCGCTAAAAACGCATTTAAAGCAATAAAAAGGTGATTATGGCTGTCAAACCTAAACCAAACGTTGTGCACTCAAATCTTTTGCTGTATTTAGTTTATTTTGGCATCCGGATGATGATTCTAGCATGAAATTGCTTGGGCACCTGTTAATTTTTAAGATTTTGACACATTCAGCTCAAATGTACACAATTGCTGATTATGGCTGTCAAATCTAAACCAAACGTTGTGCACTCAAATCTTTTGCTGTATTTAGTTTATTTTGGCATCCGGATGATGATTCTAGCATGAAATGGCTTGGGCACCTGTTAATTTTTAAGATTTTAACACATTCAGCTCAAATGTACAATCATGCGCTAAAAACGCATTTAAAGCAATAAAAAGGTGATTATGGCTGTCAAACCTAAACCAAACGTTGTGCACTGAAATCTTTTGCTGTATTTAGTTTATTTTGGCATCCGGATGATGATTCTAGCATGAAATTGCTTGGGCACCTGTTAATTTTTAAGATTTTGACACATTCAGCTCAAATGTACACAATTGCTGATTATGGCTGTCAAATCTAAACCAAACGTTGTGCACTCAAATCTTTTGCTGTATTTAGTTTATTTTGGCATCCGGATGATGATTCTAGCATGAAATTGCTTGGGCACCTGTTAATTTTTAAGATTTTGACACATTCAGCTCAAATGTACAATCATGCGCTAAAAACGCATTTAAAGCAATAAAAAGGTGATTATGGCTGTCAAACCTAAACCAAACGTTGTGCACTCAAATCTTTTGCTGTATTTAGTTTATTTTGGCATCCGGATGATGATTCTAGCATGAAATTGCTTGGGCACCTGTTAATTTTTAAGATTTTGACACATTCAGCTCAAATGTACACAATTGCTGATTATGGCTGTCAAATCTAAACCAAACGTTGTGCACTCAAATCTTTTGCTGTATTTAGTTTATTTTGGCATCCGGATGATGATTCTAGCATGAAATTGCTTGGGCACCTGTTAATTTTTAAGATTTTGACACATTCAGCTCAAATGTACAATCATGCGCTAAAAACGCATTTAAAGCAATAAAAAGGTGATTATGGCTGTCAAACCTAAACCAAACGTTGTGCACTCAAATCTTTTGCTGTATTTAGTTTATTTTGGCATCCGGATGATGATTCTAGCATGAAATTGCTTGGGCACCTGTTAATTTTTAAGATTTTGACACATTCAGCTCAAATGTACACAATTGCTGATTATGGCTGTCAAATCTAAACCAAACGCTGTGCACTCAAATCTTTTGCTGTATTTAGTTTATTTTGGCATCCGGATGATGATTCTAGCATGAAATTGCTTGGGCACCTGTTAATTTTTAAGATTTTGACACATTCAGCTCAAATGTACAATCATGCGCTAAAAACGCATTTAAAGCAATAAAAAGGTGATTATGGCTGTCAAACCTAAACCAAACGTTGTGCACTCAAATCTTTTGCTGTATTTAGTTTATTTTGGCATCCGGATGATGATTCTAGCATGAAATTGCTTGGGCACCTGTTAATTTTTAAGATTTTGACACATTCAGCTCAAATGTACACAATTGCTGATTATGGCTGTCAAATCTAAACCAAACGTTGTGCACTCAAATCTTTTGCTGTATTTAGTTTATTTTGGCATCCGGATGATGATTCTAGCATGAAATGGCTTGGGCACCTGTTAATTTTTAAGATTTTGACACATTCAGCTCAAATGTACAATCATGCGCTAAAAACGCATTTAAAGCAATAAAAAGGTGATTATGGCTGTCAAACCTAAACCAAACGTTGTGCACTCAAATCTTTTGCTGTATTTAGTTTATTTTGGCATCCGGATGATGATTCTAGCATGAAATTGCTTGGGCACCTGTTAATTTTTAAGATTTTGACACATTCAGCTCAAATGTACACAATTGCTGATTATGGCTGTCAAATCTAAACCAAACGTTGTGCACTCAAATCTTTTGCTGTATTTAGTTTATTTTGGCATCCGGATGATGATTCTAGCATGAAATTGCTTGGGCACCTGTTAATTTTAAGATTTTGACACATTCAGCTCAAATGTACAATCATGCGCTAAAAACGCATTTAAAGCAATAAAAAGGTGATTATGGCTGTCAAACCTAAACCAAACGTTGTGCACTCAAATCTTTTGCTGTATTTAGTTTATTTTGGCATCCGGATGATGATTCTAGCATGAAATTGCTTGGGCACCTGTTAATTTTTAAGATTTTGACACATTCAGCTCAAATGTACACAATTGCTGATTATGGCTGTCAAATCTAAACCAAACGTTGTGCACTCAAATCTTTTGCTGTATTTAGTTTATTTTGGCATCCGGATGATGATTCTAGCATGAAATTGCTTGGGCACCTGTTAATTTTTAAGATTTTGACACATTCAGCTCAAATGTACAATCATGCGCTAAAACGCATTTAAAGCAATAAAAGGTGATTATGGCTGTCAAACCTAAACCAAACGTTGTGCACTCAAATCTTTTGCTGTATTTAGTTTATTTTGGCATCCGGATGATGATTCTAGCATGAAATTGCTTGGGCACCTGTTAATTTTTAAGATTTTGACACATTCAGCTCAAATGTACACAATTGCTGATTATGGCTGTCAAATCTAAACCAAACGTTGTGCACTCAAATCTTTTGCTGTATTTAGTTTATTTTGGCATCCGGATGATGATTCTAGCATGAAATGGCTTGGGCACCTGTTAATTTTTAAGATTTTGACACATTCAGCTCAAATGTACAATCATGCGCTAAAAACGCATTTAAAGCAATAAAAAGGTGATTATGGCTGTCAAACCTAAACCAAACGTTGTGCACTCAAATCTTTTGCTGTATTTAGTTTATTTTGGCATCCGGATGATGATTCTAGCATGAAATTGCTTGGGCACCTGTTAATTTTAAGATTTTGACACATTCAGCTCAAATGTACACAATTGCTGATTATGGCTGTCAAATCTAAACCAAACGTTGTGCACTCAAATCTTTTGCTGTATTTAGTTTATTTTGGCATCCGGATGATGATTCTAGCATGAAATTGCTTGGGCACCTGTTAATTTTTAAGATTTTGACACATTCAGCTCAAATGTACACAATTGCTGATTATGGCTGTCAAATCTAAACCAAACGTTGTGCACTCAAATCTTTTGCTGTATTTAGTTTATTTTGGCCTCCGGATGATGATTCTAGCATGAAATTGCTTGGGCACCTGTTAATTTTTAAGATTTTGACACATTCAGCTCAAATGTACACAATTGCTGATTATGGCTGTCAAATCTAAACCAAACGTTGTGCACTCAAATCTTTTGCTGTATTTAGTTTATTTTGGCATCCGGATGATGATTCTAGCATGAAATTGCTTGGGCACCTGTTAATTTTTAAGATTTTGACACATTCAGCTCAAATGTACAATCATGCGCTAAAAACGCATTTAAAGCAATAAAAAGGTGATTATGGCTGTCAAACCTAAACCAAACGTTGTGCACTCAAATCTTTTGCTGTATTTAGTTTATTTTGGCATCCGGATGATGATTCTAGCATGAAATTGCTTGGGCATCTGTTAATTTTTAAGATTTTGACACATTCAGCTCAAATGTACACAATTGCTGATTATGGCTGTCAAATCTAAACCAAACGTTGTGCACTCAAATCTTTTGCTGTATTTAGTTTATTTTGGCATCCGGATGATGATTCTAGCATGAAATTGCTTGGGCACCTGTTAATTTTTAAGATTTTGACACATTCAGCTCAAATGTACACAATTGCTGATTATGGCTGTCAAATCTAAACCAAACGTTGTGCACTCAAATCTTTTGCTGTATTTAGTTTATTTTGGCATCCGGATGATGATTCTAGCATGAAATTGCTTGGGCACCTGTTAATTTTTAAGATTTTGACACATTCAGCTCAAATGTACAATCATGCGCTAAAAACGCATTTAAAGCAATAAAAAGGTGATTATGGCTGTCAAACCTAAACCAAACGTTGTGCACTCAAATCTTTTGCTGTATTTAGTTTATTTTGGCATCCGGATGATGATTCTAGCATGAAATTGCTTGGGCACCTGTTAATTTTTATGATTTTGACACATTCAGCTCAAATGTACACAATTGCTGATTATGGCTGTCAAATCTAAACCAAACGTTGTGCACTCAAATCTTTTGCTGTATTTAGTTTATTTTGGCATCCGGATGATGATTCTAGCATGAAATTGCTTGGGCACCTGTTAATTTTTAAGATTTTGACACATTCAGCTCAAATGTACAATCATGCGCTAAAAACGCATTTAAAGCAATAAAAAGGTGATTATGGCTGTCAAACCTAAACCAAACGTTGTGCACTCAAATCTTTTGCTGTATTTAGTTTATTTTGGCATCCGGATGATGATTCTAGCATGAAATTGCTTGGGCACCTGTTAATTTTTAAGATTTTGACACATTCAGCTCAAATGTACAATCATGCGCTAAAAACGCATTTAAAGCAATAAAAAGGTGATTATGGCTGTCAAATCTAAACCAAACGTTGTGCACTCAAATCTTTTGCTGTATTTAGTTTATTTTGGCATCCGGATTATGATTCTAGCATGAAATTGCTTGGGCACCTGTTAATTTTTAAGATTTTGACACATTCAGCTCAAATGTACACAATTGCTGATTATGGCTGTCAAATCTAAACCAAACGTTGTGCACTCAAATCTTTTGCTGTATTTAGTTTATTTTGGCATCCGGATGATGATTCTAGCATGAAATTGCTTGGGCACCTGTTAATTTTTAAGATTTTGACACATTCAGCTCAAATGTACAATCATGCGCTAAAAACGCATTTAAAGCAATAAAAAGGTGATTATGGCTGTCAAACCTAAACCAAACGTTGTGCACTCAAATCTTTTGCTGTATTTAGTTTATTTTGGCATCCGGATGATGATTCTAGCATGAAATTGCTTGGGCACCTGTTAATTTTTAAGATTTTGACACATTCAGCTCAAATGTACACAATTGCTGATTATGGCTGTCAAATCTAAACCAAACGTTGTGCACTCAAATCTTTTGCTGTATTTAGTTTATTTTGGCCTCCGGATGATGATTCTAGCATGAAATTGCTTGGGCACCTGTTAATTTTTAAGATTTTGACACATTCAGCTCAAATGTACAATCATGCGCTAAAAACGCATTTAAAGCAATAAAAAGGTGATTATGGCTGTCAAACCTAAACCAAACGTTGTGCACTCAAATCTTTTGCTGTATTTAGTTTATTTTGGCATCCGGATGTTGATTCTAGCATGAAATTGCTTGGGCACCTGTTAATTTTTAAGATTTTGACACATTCAGCTCAAATGTACACAATTGCTGATTATGGCTGTCAAATCTAAACCAAACGTTGTGCACTCAAATCTTTTGCTGTATTTTGTTTATTTTGGCATCCGGATGATGATTCTAGCATTAAATTGCTTGGGCACCTGTTAATTTTTAAGATTTTGACACATTCAGCTCAAATGTACAATCATGCGCTAAAAACGCATTTAAAGCAATAAAAAGGTGATTATGGCTGTCAAACCTAAACCAAACGTTGTGCACTCAAATCTTTTGCTGTATTTAGTTTATTTTGGCATCCGGATGATGATTCTAGCATGAAATTGCTTGGGCACCTGTTAATTTTTAAGATTTTGACACATTCAGCTCAAATGTACACAATTGCTGATTATGGCTGTCAAATCTAAACCAAACGTTGTGCACTCAAATCTTTTGCTGTATTTAGTTTATTTTGGCATCCGGATGATGATTCTAGCATGAAATTGCTTGGGCACCTGTTAATTTTTAAGATTTTGACACATTCAGCTCAAATGTACAATCATGCGCTAAAAACGCATTTAAAGCAATAAAAAGGTGATTATGGCTGTCAAACCTAAACCAAACGTTGTGCACTCAAATCTTTTGCTGTATTTAGTTTATTTTGGCATCCGGATGATGATTCTAGCATGAAATTGCTTGGGCACCTGTTAATTTTTAAGATTTTGACACATTCAGCTCAAATGTACACAATTGCTGATTATGGCTGTCAAATCTAAACCAAACGTTGTGCACTCAAATCTTTTGCTGTATTTAGTTTATTTTGGCATCCGGATGATGATTCTAGCATGAAATTGCTTGGGCACCTGTTAATTTTTAAGATTTTGACACATTCAGCTCAAATGTACAATCATGCGCTAAAAACGCATTTAAAGCAATAAAAAGGTGATTATGGCTGTCAAACCTAAACCAAACGTTGTGCACTCAAATCTTTTGCTGTATTTAGTTTATTTTGGCATCCGGATGATGATTCTAGCATGAAATTGCTTGGGCACCTGTTAATTTTTATGATTTTGACACATTCAGCTCAAATGTACACAATTGCTGATTATGGCTGTCAAATCTAAACCAAACGTTGTGCACTCAAATCTTTTGCTGTATTTAGTTTATTTTGGCCTCCGGATGATGATTCTAGCATGAAATTGCTTGGGCACCTGTTAATTTTTAAGATTTTGACACATTCAGCTCAAATGTACAATCATGCGCTAAAAACGCATTTAAAGCAATAAAAAGGTGATTATGGCTGTCAAACCTAAACCAAACGTTGTGCACTCAAATCTTTTGCTGTATTTAGTTTATTTTGGCATCCGGATGATGATTCTAGCATGAAATTGCTTGGGCACCTGTTAATTTTTAAGATTTTGACACATTCAGCTCAAATGTACACAATTGCTGATTATGGCTGTCAAATCTAAACCAAACGTTGTGCACTCAAATCTTTTGCTGTATTTAGTTTATTTTGGCATCCGGATGATGATTCTAGCATGAAATTGCTTGGGCACCTGTTAATTTTTAAGATTTTGACACATTCAGCTCAAATGTACAATCATGCGCTAAAAACGCATTTTAAGCAATAAAAAGGTGATTATGGCTGTCAAACCTAAACCAAACGTTGTGCACTCAAATCTTTTGCTGTATTTAGTTTATTTTGGCATCCGGATGATGATTCTAGCATGAAATTGCTTGGGCACCTGTTAATTTTTAAGATTTTGACACATTCAGCTCAAATGTACACAATTGCTGATTATGGCTGTCAAATCTAAACCAAACGTTGTGCACTCAAATCTTTTGCTGTATTTAGTTTATTTTGGCCTCCGGATGATGATTCTAGCATGAAATTGCTTGGGCACCTGTTAATTTTTAAGATTTTGACACATTCAGCTCAAATGTACAATCATGCGCTAAAAACGCATTTAAAGCAATAAAAAGGTGATTATGGCTGTCAAACCTAAACCAAACGTTGTGCACTCAAATCTTTTGCTGTATTTAGTTTATTTTGGCATCCGGATGTTGATTCTAGCATGAAATTGCTTGGGCACCTGTTAATTTTTAAGATTTTGACACATTCAGCTCAAATGTACACAATTGCTGATTATGGCTGTCAAATCTAAACCAAACGTTGTGCACTCAAATCTTTTGCTGTATTTTGTTTATTTTGGCATCCGGATGATGATTCTAGCATTAAATTGCTTGGGCACCTGTTAATTTTTAAGATTTTGACACATTCAGCTCAAATGTACAATCATGCGCTGTCAAACCTAAACCAAACGTTGTGCACTCAAATCTTTTGCTGTATTTAGTTTATTTTGGCATCCGGATGATGATTCTAGCATGAAATTGCTTGGGCACCTGTTAATTTTTAAGATTTTGACACATTCAGCTCAAATGTACAATCATGCGCTAAAAACGCATTTAAAGCAATAAAAAGGTGATTATGGCTGTCAAACCTAAACCAAACGTTGTGCACTCAAATCTTTTGCTGTATTTAGTTTATTTTGGCATCCGGATGATGATTCTAGCATGAAATTGCTTGGGCACCTGTTAATTTTTAAGATTTTGACACATTCAGCTCAAATGTACACAATTGCTGATTATGGCTGTCAAATCTAAACCAAACGTTGTGCACTCAAATCTTTTGCTGTATTTAGTTTATTTTGGCATCCGGATGATGATTCTAGCATGAAATTGCTTGGGCACCTGTTAATTTTTAAGATTTTGACACATTCAGCTCAAATGTACAATCATGCGCTAAAAACGCATTTAAAGCAATAAAAAGGTGATTATGGCTGTCAAACCTAAACCAAACGTTGTGCACTCAAATCTTTTGCTGTATTTAGTTTATTTTGGCATCCGGATGATGATTCTAGCATGAAATTGCTTGGGCACCTGTTAATTTTTAAGATTTTGACACATTCAGCTCAAATGTACAATCATGCGCTAAAAACGCATTTAAAGCAATAAAAAGGTGATTATGGCTGTCAAACCTAAACCAAACGTTGTGCACTCAAATCTTTTGCTGTATTTAGTTTATTTTGGCATCCGGATGATGATTCTAGCATGAAATTGCTTGGGCACCTGTTAATTTTTAAGATTTTGACACATTCAGCTCAAATGTACAATCATGCGCTAAAAACGCATTTAAAGCAATAAAAAGGTGATTATGGCTGTCAAACCTAAACCAAACGTTGTGCACTCAAATCTTTTGCTGTATTTAGTTTATTTTGGCATCCGGATGATGATTCTAGCATGAAATTGCTTGGGCACCTGTTAATTTTTAAGATTTTGACACATTCAGCTCAAATGTACACAATTGCTGATTATGGCTGTCAAATCTAAACCAAACGTTGTGCACTCAAATCTTTTGCTGTATTTAGTTTATTTTGGCATCCGGATGATGATTCTAGCATGAAATTGCTTGGGCACCTGTTAATTTTTAAGATTTTGACACATTCAGCTCAAATGTACAATCATGCGCTAAAAACGCATTTAAAGCAATAAAAAGGTGATTATGGCTGTCAAACCTAAACCAAACGTTGTGCACTCAAATCTTTTGCTGTATTTAGTTTATTTTGGCATCCGGATGATGATTCTAGCATGAAATTGCTTGGGCACCTGTTAATTTTTAAGATTTTGACACATTCAGCTCAAATGTACAATCATGCGCTAAAAACGCATTTAAAGCAATAAAAAGGTGATTATGGCTGTCAAACCTAAACCAAACGTTGTGCACTCAAATCTTTTGCTGTATTTAGTTTATTTTGGCATCCGGATGATGATTCTAGCATGAAATTGCTTGGGCACCTGTTAATTTTTAAGATTTTGACACATTCAGCTCAAATGTACACAATTGCTGATTATGGCTGTCAAATCTAAACCAAACGTTGTGCACTCAAATCTTTTGCTGTATTTAGTTTATTTTGGCATCCGGATGATGATTCTAGCATGAAATTGCTTGGGCACCTGTTAATTTTTAAGATTTTGACACATTCAGCTCAAATGTACACAATTGCTGATTATGGCTGTCAAATCTAAACCAAACGTTGTGCACTCAAATCTTTTGCTGTATTTAGTTTATTTTGGCATCCGGATGATGATTCTAGCATGAAATGGCTTGGGCACCTGTTAATTTTTAAGATTTTGACACATTCAGCTCAAATGTACACAATTGCTGATTATGGCTGTCAAATCTAAACCAAACGTTGTGCACTCAAATCTTTTGCTGTATTTAGTTTATTTTGGCATCCGGATGATGATTCTAGCATGAAATTGCTTGGGCACCTGTTAATTTTTAAGATTTTGACACATTCAGCTCAAATGTACAATCATGCGCTAAAAACGCATTTAAAGCAATAAAAAGGTGATTATGGCTGTCAAACCTAAACCAAACGTTGTGCACTCAAATCTTTTGCTGTATTTAGTTTATTTTGGCATCCGGATGATGATTCTAGCATGAAATTGCTTGGGCACCTGTTAATTTTTAAGATTTTGACACATTCAGCTCAAATGTACAATCATGCGCTAAAAACGCATTTAAAGCAATAAAAAGGTGATTATGGCTGTCAAACCTAAACCAAACGTTGTGCACTCAAATCTTTTGCTGTATTTAGTTTATTTTGGCATCCGGATGATGATTCTAGCATGAAATTGCTTGGGCACCTGTTAATTTTTAAGATTTTGACACATTCAGCTCAAATGTACACAATTGCTGATTATGGCTGTCAAATCTAAACCAAACGTTGTGCACTCAAATCTTTTGCTGTATTTAGTTTATTTTGGCATCCGGATGATGATTCTAGCATGAAATTGCTTGGGCACCTGTTAATTTTTAAGATTTTGACACATTCAGCTCAAATGTACACAATTGCTGATTATGGCTGTCAAATCTAAACCAAACGTTGTGCACTCAAATCTTTTGCTGTATTTAGTTTATTTTGGCATCCGGATGATGATTCTAGCATGAAATTGCTTGGGCACCTGTTAATTTTTAAGATTTTGACACATTCAGCTCAAATGTACACAATTGCTGATTATGGCTGTCAAATCTAAACCAAACGTTGTGCACTCAAATCTTTTGCTGTATTTAGTTTATTTTGGCCTCCGGATGATGATTCTAGCATGAAATTGCTTGGGCACCTGTTAATTTTTAAGATTTTGACACATTCAGCTCAAATGTACAATCATGCGCTAAAAACGCATTTAAAGCAATAAAAAGGTGATTATGGCTGTCAAACCTAAACCAAACGTTGTGCACTCAAATCTTTTGCTGTATTTAGTTTATTTTGGCATCCGGATGATGATTCTAGCATGAAATTGCTTGGGCACCTGTTAATTTTTAAGATTTTGACACATTCAGCTCAAATGTACAATCATGCGCTAAAAACGCATTTAAAGCAATAAAAAGGTGATTATGGCTGTCAAACCTAAACCAAACGTTGTGCACTCAAATCTTTTGCTGTATTTAGTTTATTTTGGCATCCGGATGATGATTCTAGCATGAAATTGCTTGGGCACCTGTTAATTTTTAAGATTTTGACACATTCAGCTCAAATGTACACAATTGCTGATTATGGCTGTCAAATCTAAACCAAACGTTGTGCACTCAAATCTTTTGCTGTATTTAGTTTATTTTGGCATCCGGATGATGATTCTAGCATGAAATTGCTTGGGCACCTGTTAATTTTTAAGATTTTGACACATTCAGCTCAAATGTACAATCATGCGCTAAAAACGCATTTAAAGCAATAAAAAGGTGATTATGGCTGTCAAACCTAAACCAAACGTTGTGCACTCAAATCTTTTGCTGTATTTAGTTTATTTTGGCATCCGGATGATGATTCTAGCATGAAATTGCTTGGGCACCTGTTAATTTTTAAGATTTTGACACATTCAGCTCAAATGTACACAATTGCTGATTATGGCTGTCAAATCTAAACCAAACGTTGTGCACTCAAATCTTTTGCTGTATTTAGTTTATTTTGGCATCCGGATGATGATTCTAGCATGAAATTGCTTGGGCACCTGTTAATTTTTAAGATTTTGACACATTCAGCTCAAATGTACAATCATGCGCTAAAAACGCATTTAAAGCAATAAAAAGGTGATTATGGCTGTCAAACCTAAACCAAACGTTGTGCACTCAAATCTTTTGCTGTATTTAGTTTATTTTGGCATCCGGATGATGATTCTAGCATGAAATTGCTTGGGCACCTGTTAATTTTTAAGATTTTGACACATTCAGCTCAAATGTACACAATTGCTGATTATGGCTGTCAAATCTAAACCAAACGTTGTGCACTCAAATCTTTTGCTGTATTTAGTTTATTTTGGCATCCGGATGATGATTCTAGCATGAAATTGCTTGGGCACCTGTTAATTTTTAAGATTTTGACACATTCAGCTCAAATGTACACAATTGCTGATTATGGCTGTCAAATCTAAACCAAACGTTGTGCACTCAAATCTTTTGCTGTATTTAGTTTATTTTGGCCTCCGGATGATGATTCTAGCATGAAATTGCTTGGGCACCTGTTAATTTTTAAGATTTTGACACATTCAGCTCAAATGTACACAATTGCTGATTATGGCTGTCAAATCTAAACCAAACGTTGTGCACTCAAATCTTTTGCTGTATTTAGTTTATTTTGGCATCCGGATGATGATTCTAGCATGAAATTGCTTGGGCACCTGTTAATTTTTAAGATTTTGACAGATTCAGCTCAAATGTACAATCATGCGCGAAAAACGCATTTAAAGCAATAAAAAGGTGATTATGGCTGTCAAACCTAAACCAAACGTTGTGCACTCAAATCTTTTGCTGTATTTAGTTTATTTTGGCATCCGGATGATGATTCTAGCATGAAATTGCTTGGGCACCTGTTAATTTTTAAGATTTTGACACATTCACCTCAAATGTACAATCATGCGCTAAAAACGCATTTAAAGCAATAAAAAGGTGATTATGGCTGTCAAACCTAAACCAAACGTTGTGCACTCAAATCTTTTGCTGTATTTAGTTTATTTTGGCATCCGGATGATGATTCTAGCATGAAATTGCTTGGGCACCTGTTAATTTTTAAGATTTTGACACATTCAGCTCAAATGTACACAATTGCTGATTATGGCTGTCAAATCTAAACCAAACGTTGTGCACTCAAATCTTTTGCTGTATTTAGTTTATTTTGGCATCCGGATGATGATTCTAGCATGAAATTGCTTGGGCACCTGTTAATTTTTAAGATTTTGACACATTCAGCTCAAATGTACAATCATGCGCTAAAAACGCATTTAAAGCAATAAAAAGGTGATTATGGCTGTCAAACCTAAACCAAACGTTGTGCACTCAAATCTTTTGCTGTATTTAGTTTATTTTGGCATCCGGATGATGATTCTAGCATGAAATTGCTTGGGCACCTGTTAATTTTTAAGATTTTGACACATTCAGCTCAAATGTACACAATTGCTGATTATGGCTGTCAAATCTAAACCAAACGTTGTGCACTCAAATCTTTTGCTGTATTTAGTTTATTTTGGCATCCGGATGATGATTCTAGCATGAAATTGCTTGGGCACCTGTTAATTTTTAAGATTTTGACACATTCAGCTCAAATGTACAATCATGCGCTAAAAACGCATTTAAAGCAATAAAAAGGTGATTATGGCTGTCAAACCTAAACCAAACGTTGTGCACTCAAATCTTTTGCTGTATTTAGTTTATTTTGGCATCCGGATGATGATTCTAGCATGAAATTGCTTGGGCACCTATTAATTTTTAAGATTTTGACACATTCAGCTCAAATGTACAATCATGCGCTAAAAACGCATTTAAAGCAATAAAAAGGTGATTGTGGCTGTCAAACCTAAACCAAACGTTGTGCACTCAAATCTTTTGCTGTATTTAGTTTATTTTGGCATCCGGATGATGATTCTAGCATGAAATTGCTTGGGCATCTGTTAATTTTTAAGATTTTGACACATTCAGCTCAAATGTACACAATTGCTGATTATGGCTGTCAAATCTAAACCAAACGTTGTGCACTCAAATCTTTTGCTGTATTTAGTTTATTTTGGCATCCGGATGATGATTCTAGCATGAAATTGCTTGGGCACCTGTTAATTTTTAAGATTTTGACACATTCAGCTCAAATGTACAATCATGCGCTAAAAACGCATTTAAAGCAATAAAAAGGTGATTATGGCTGTCAAACCTAAACCAAACGTTGTGCACTCAAATCTTTTGCTGTATTTAGTTTATTTTGGCATCCGGATGATGATTCTAGCATGAAATTGCTTGGGCACCTGTTAATTTTTAAGATTTTGACACATTCAGCTCAAATGTACAATCATGCGCTAAAAACGCATTTAAAGCAATAAAAAGGTGATTATGGCTGTCAAACCTAAACCAAACGTTGTGCACTCAAATCTTTTGCTGTATTTAGTTTATTTTGGCATCCGGATGATGATTCTAGCATGAAATTGCTTGGGCACCTGTTAATTTTTAAGATTTTGACACATTCAGCTCAAATGTACACAATTGCTGATTATGGCTGTCAAATCTAAACCAAACGTTGTGCACTCAAATCTTTTGCTGTATTTAGTTTATTTTGGCATCCGGATGATGATTCTAGCATGAAATTGCTTGGGCACCTGTTAATTTTTAAGATTTTGACACATTCAGCTCAAATGTACACAATTGCTGATTATGGCTGTCAAATCTAAACCAAACGTTGTGCACTCAAATCTTTTGCTGTATTTAGTTTATTTTGGCATCCGGATGATGATTCTAGCATGAAATTGCTTGGGCACCTGTTAATTTTTAAGATTTTGACACATTCAGCTCAAATGTACACAATTGCTGATTATGGCTGTCAAATCTAAACCAAACGTTGTGCACTCAAATCTTTTGCTGTATTTAGTTTATTTTGGCCTCCGGATGATGATTCTAGCATGAAATTGCTTGGGCACCTGTTAATTTTTAAGATTTTGACACATTCAGCTCAAATGTACAATCATGCGCTAAAAACGCATTTAAAGCAATAAAAAGGTGATTATGGCTGTCAAACCTAAACCAAACGTTGTGCACTCAAATCTTTTGCTGTATTTAGTTTATTTTGGCATCCGGATGATGATTCTAGCATGAAATTGCTTGGGCACCTGTTAATTTTTAAGATTTTGACACATTCAGCTCAAATGTACAATCATGCGCTAAAAACGCATTTAAAGCAATAAAAAGGTGATTATGGCTGTCAAACCTAAACCAAACGTTGTGCACTCAAATCTTTTGCTGTATTTAGTTTATTTTGGCATCCGGATGATGATTCTAGCATGAAATTGCTTGGGCACCTGTTAATTTTTAAGATTTTGACACATTCAGCTCAAATGTACACAATTGCTGATTATGGCTGTCAAATCTAAACCAAACGTTGTGCACTCAAATCTTTTGCTGTATTTAGTTTATTTTGGCATCCGGATGATGATTCTAGCATGAAATTGCTTGGGCACCTGTTAATTTTTAAGATTTTGACACATTCAGCTCAAATGTACAATCATGCGCTAAAAACGCATTTAAAGCAATAAAAAGGTGATTATGGCTGTCAAACCTAAACCAAACGTTGTGCACTCAAATCTTTTGCTGTATTTAGTTTATTTTGGCATCCGGATGATGATTCTAGCATGAAATTGCTTGGGCACCTGTTAATTTTTAAGATTTTGACACATTCAGCTCAAATGTACACAATTGCTGATTATGGCTGTCAAATCTAAACCAAACGTTGTGCACTCAAATCTTTTGCTGTATTTAGTTTATTTTGGCATCCGGATGATGATTCTAGCATGAAATTGCTTGGGCACCTGTTAATTTTTAAGATTTTGACACATTCAGCTCAAATGTACAATCATGCGCTAAAAACGCATTTAAAGCAATAAAAAGGTGATTATGGCTGTCAAACCTAAACCAAACGTTGTGCACTCAAATCTTTTGCTGTATTTAGTTTATTTTGGCATCCGGATGATGATTCTAGCATGAAATTGCTTGGGCACCTGTTAATTTTTAAGATTTTGACACATTCAGCTCAAATGTACACAATTGCTGATTATGGCTGTCAAATCTAAACCAAACGTTGTGCACTCAAATCTTTTGCTGTATTTAGTTTATTTTGGCATCCGGATGATGATTCTAGCATGAAATTGCTTGGGCACCTGTTAATTTTTAAGATTTTGACACATTCAGCTCAAATGTACACAATTGCTGATTATGGCTGTCAAATCTAAACCAAACGTTGTGCACTCAAATCTTTTGCTGTATTTAGTTTATTTTGGCCTCCGGATGATGATTCTAGCATGAAATTGCTTGGGCACCTGTTAATTTTTAAGATTTTGACACATTCAGCTCAAATGTACACAATTGCTGATTATGGCTGTCAAATCTAAACCAAACGTTGTGCACTCAAATCTTTTGCTGTATTTAGTTTATTTTGGCATCCGGATGATGATTCTAGCATGAAATTGCTTGGGCACCTGTTAATTTTTAAGATTTTGACAGATTCAGCTCAAATGTACAATCATGCGCGAAAAACGCATTTAAAGCAATAAAAAGGTGATTATGGCTGTCAAACCTAAACCAAACGTTGTGCACTCAAATCTTTTGCTGTATTTAGTTTATTTTGGCATCCGGATGATGATTCTAGCATGAAATTGCTTGGGCACCTGTTAATTTTTAAGATTTTGACACATTCACCTCAAATGTACAATCATGCGCTAAAAACGCATTTAAAGCAATAAAAAGGTGATTATGGCTGTCAAACCTAAACCAAACGTTGTGCACTCAAATCTTTTGCTGTATTTAGTTTATTTTGGCATCCGGATGATGATTCTAGCATGAAATTGCTTGGGCACCTGTTAATTTTTAAGATTTTGACACATTCAGCTCAAATGTACACAATTGCTGATTATGGCTGTCAAATCTAAACCAAACGTTGTGCACTCAAATCTTTTGCTGTATTTAGTTTATTTTGGCATCCGGATGATGATTCTAGCATGAAATTGCTTGGGCACCTGTTAATTTTTAAGATTTTGACACATTCAGCTCAAATGTACAATCATGCGCTAAAAACGCATTTAAAGCAATAAAAAGGTGATTATGGCTGTCAAACCTAAACCAAACGTTGTGCACTCAAATCTTTTGCTGTATTTAGTTTATTTTGGCATCCGGATGATGATTCTAGCATGAAATTGCTTGGGCACCTGTTAATTTTTAAGATTTTGACACATTCAGCTCAAATGTACACAATTGCTGATTATGGCTGTCAAATCTAAACCAAACGTTGTGCACTCAAATCTTTTGCTGTATTTAGTTTATTTTGGCATCCGGATGATGATTCTAGCATGAAATTGCTTGGGCACCTGTTAATTTTTAAGATTTTGACACATTCAGCTCAAATGTACAATCATGCGCTAAAAACGCATTTAAAGCAATAAAAAGGTGATTATGGCTGTCAAACCTAAACCAAACGTTGTGCACTCAAATCTTTTGCTGTATTTAGTTTATTTTGGCATCCGGATGATGATTCTAGCATGAAATTGCTTGGGCACCTATTAATTTTTAAGATTTTGACACATTCAGCTCAAATGTACAATCATGCGCTAAAAACGCATTTAAAGCAATAAAAAGGTGATTGTGGCTGTCAAACCTAAACCAAACGTTGTGCACTCAAATCTTTTGCTGTATTTAGTTTATTTTGGCATCCGGATGATGATTCTAGCATGAAATTGCTTGGGCATCTGTTAATTTTTAAGATTTTGACACATTCAGCTCAAATGTACACAATTGCTGATTATGGCTGTCAAATCTAAACCAAACGTTGTGCACTCAAATCTTTTGCTGTATTTAGTTTATTTTGGCATCCGGATGATGATTCTAGCATGAAATTGCTTGGGCACCTGTTAATTTTTAAGATTTTGACACATTCAGCTCAAATGTACACAATTGCTGATTATGGCTGTCAAATCTAAACCAAACGTTGTGCACTCAAATCTTTTGCTGTATTTAGTTTATTTTGGCATCCGGATGATGATTCTAGCATGAAATTGCTTGGGCACCTGTTAATTTTTAAGATTTTGACACATTCAGCTCAAATGTACAATCATGCGCTAAAAACGCATTTAAAGCAATAAAAAGGTGATTATGGCTGTCAAACCTAAACCAAACGTTGTGCACTCAAATCTTTTGCTGTATTTAGTTTATTTTGGCATCCGGATGATGATTCTAGCATGAAATTGCTTGGGCACCTGTTAATTTTTATGATTTTGACACATTCAGCTCAAATGTACACAATTGCTGATTATGGCTGTCAAATCTAAACCAAACGTTGTGCACTCAAATCTTTTGCTGTATTTAGTTTATTTTGGCATCCGGATGATGATTCTAGCATGAAATTGCTTGGGCACCTGTTAATTTTTAAGATTTTGACACATTCAGCTCAAATGTACAATCATGCGCTAAAAACGCATTTAAAGCAATAAAAAGGTGATTATGGCTGTCAAACCTAAACCAAACGTTGTGCACTCAAATCTTTTGCTGTATTTAGTTTATTTTGGCATCCGGATGATGATTCTAGCATGAAATTGCTTGGGCACCTGTTAATTTTTAAGATTTTGACACATTCAGCTCAAATGTACAATCATGCGCTAAAAACGCATTTAAAGCAATAAAAAGGTGATTATGGCTGTCAAACCTAAACCAAACGTTGTGCACTCAAATCTTTTGCTGTATTTAGTTTATTTTGGCATCCGGATGATGATTCTAGCATGAAATTGCTTGGGCACCTGTTAATTTTTAAGATTTTGACACATTCAGCTCAAATGTACACAATTGCTGATTATGGCTGTCAAATCTAAACCAAACGTTGTGCACTCAAATCTTTTGCTGTATTTAGTTTATTTTGGCCTCCGGATGATGATTCTAGCATGAAATTGCTTGGGCACCTGTTAATTTTTAAGATTTTGACACATTCAGCTCAAATGTACAATCATGCGCTAAAAACGCATTTAAAGCAATAAAAAGGTGATTATGGCTGTCAAACCTAAACCAAACGTTGTGCACTCAAATCTTTTGCTGTATTTAGTTTATTTTGGCATCCGGATGATGATTCTAGCATGAAATTGCTTGGGCACCTGTTAATTTTTAAGATTTTGACACATTCAGCTCAAATGTACACAATTGCTGATTATGGCTGTCAAATCTAAACCAAACGTTGTGCACTCAAATCTTTTGCTGTATTTTGTTTATTTTGGCATCCGGATGATGATTCTAGCATTAAATTGCTTGGGCACCTGTTAATTTTTAAGATTTTGACACATTCAGCTCAAATGTACAATCATGCGCTAAAAACGCATTTAAAGCAATAAAAAGGTGATTATGGCTGTCAAACCTAAACCAAACGTTGTGCACTCAAATCTTTTGCTGTATTTAGTTTATTTTGGCATCCGGATGATGATTCTAGCATGAAATTGCTTGGGCACCTGTTAATTTTTAAGATTTTGACACATTCAGCTCAAATGTACACAATTGCTGATTATGGCTGTCAAATCTAAACCAAACGTTGTGCACTCAAATCTTTTGCTGTATTTAGTTTATTTTGGCATCCGGATGATGATTCTAGCATGAAATTGCTTGGGCACCTGTTAATTTTTAAGATTTTGACACATTCAGCTCAAATGTACAATCATGCGCTAAAAACGCATTTAAAGCAATAAAAAGGTGATTATGGCTGTCAAACCTAAACCAAACGTTGTGCACTCAAATCTTTTGCTGTATTTAGTTTATTTTGGCATCCGGATGATGATTCTAGCATGAAATTGCTTGGGCACCTGTTAATTTTTAAGATTTTGACACATTCAGCTCAAATGTACACAATTGCTGATTATGGCTGTCAAATCTAAACCAAACGTTGTGCATTCAAATCTTTTGCTGTATTTAGTTTATTTTGGCATCCGGATGATGATTCTAGCATGAAATTGCTTGGGCACCTGTTAATTTTTAAGATTTTGACACATTCAGCTCAAATGTACAATCATGCGCTAAAAACGCATTTTAAGCAATAAAAAGGTGATTATGGCTGTCAAACCTAAACCAAACGTTGTGCACTCAAATCTTTTGCTGTATTTAGTTTATTTTGGCATCCGGATGATGATTCTAGCATGAAATTGCTTGGGCACCTGTTAATTTTTAAGATTTTGACACATTCAGCTCAAATGTACACAATTGCTGATTATGGCTGTCAAATCTAAACCAAACGTTGTGCACTCAAATCTTTTGCTGTATTTAGTTTATTTTGGCATCCGGATGATGATTCTAGCATGAAATTGCTTGGGCACCTGTTAATTTTTAAGATTTTGACACATTCAGCTCAAATGTACAATCATGCGCTAAAAACGCATTTAAAGCAATAAAAAGGTGATTATGGCTGTCAAACCTAAACCAAACGTTGTGCACTCAAATCTTTTGCTGTATTTAGTTTATTTTGGCATCCGGATGATGATTCTAGCATGAAATTGCTTGGGCACCTGTTAATTTTTATGATTTTGACACATTCAGCTCAAATGTACACAATTGCTGATTATGGCTGTCAAATCTAAACCAAACGTTGTGCACTCAAATCTTTTGCTGTATTTAGTTTATTTTGGCCTCCGGATGATGATTCTAGCATGAAATTGCTTGGGCACCTGTTAATTTTTAAGATTTTGACACATTCAGCTCAAATGTACAATCATGCGCTAAAAACGCATTTAAAGCAATAAAAAGGTGATTATGGCTGTCAAACCTAAACCAAACGTTGTGCACTCAAATCTTTTGCTGTATTTAGTTTATTTTGGCATCCGGATGATGATTCTAGCATGAAATTGCTTGGGCACCTGTTAATTTTTAAGATTTTGACACATTCAGCTCAAATGTACACAATTGCTGATTATGGCTGTCAAATCTAAACCAAACGTTGTGCACTCAAATCTTTTGCTGTATTTAGTTTATTTTGGCATCCGGATGATGATTCTAGCATGAAATTGCTTGGGCACCTGTTAATTTTTAAGATTTTGACACATTCAGCTCAAATGTACAATCATGCGCTAAAAACGCATTTAAAGCAATAAAAAGGTGATTATGGCTGTCAAACCTAAACCAAACGTTGTGCACTCAAATCTTTTGCTGTATTTAGTTTATTTTGGCATCCGGATGATGATTCTAGCATGAAATTGCTTGGGCACCTGTTAATTTTTAAGATTTTGACACATTCAGCTCAAATGTACACAATTGCTGATTATGGCTGTCAAATCTAAACCAAACGTTGTGCATTCAAATCTTTTGCTGTATTTAGTTTATTTTGGCATCCGGATGATGATTCTAGCATGAAATTGCTTGGGCACCTGTTAATTTTTAAGATTTTGACACATTCAGCTCAAATGTACAATCATGCGCTAAAAACGCATTTTAAGCAATAAAAAGGTGATTATGGCTGTCAAACCTAAACCAAACGTTGTGCACTCAAATCTTTTGCTGTATTTAGTTTATTTTGGCATCCGGATGATGATTCTAGCATGAAATTGCTTGGGCACCTGTTAATTTTTAAGATTTTGACACATTCAGCTCAAATGTACACAATTGCTGATTATGGCTGTCAAATCTAAACCAAACGTTGTGCACTCAAATCTTTTGCTGTATTTAGTTTATTTTGGCATCCGGATGATGATTCTAGCATGAAATTGCTTGGGCACCTGTTAATTTTTAAGATTTTGACACATTCAGCTCAAATGTACAATCATGCGCTAAAAACGCATTTAAAGCAATAAAAAGGTGATTATGGCTGTCAAACCTAAACCAAACGTTGTGCACTCAAATCTTTTGCTGTATTTAGTTTATTTTGGCATCCGGATGATGATTCTAGCATGAAATTGCTTGGGCACCTGTTAATTTTTATGATTTTGACACATTCAGCTCAAATGTACACAATTGCTGATTATGGCTGTCAAATCTAAACCAAACGTTGTGCACTCAAATCTTTTGCTGTATTTAGTTTATTTTGGCCTCCGGATGATGATTCTAGCATGAAATTGCTTGGGCACCTGTTAATTTTTAAGATTTTGACACATTCAGCTCAAATGTACAATCATGCGCTAAAAACGCATTTAAAGCAATAAAAAGGTGATTATGGCTGTCAAACCTAAACCAAACGTTGTGCACTCAAATCTTTTGCTGTATTTAGTTTATTTTGGCATCCGGATGATGATTCTAGCATGAAATTGCTTGGGCACCTGTTAATTTTTAAGATTTTGACACATTCAGCTCAAATGTACAATCATGCGCTAAAAACGCATTTAAAGCAATAAAAAGGTGATTATGGCTGTCAAACCTAAACCAAACGTTGTGCACTCAAATCTTTTGCTGTATTTAGTTTATTTTGGCATCCGGATGATGATTCTAGCATGAAATTGCTTGGGCACCTGTTAATTTTTAAGATTTTGACACATTCAGCTCAAATGTACACAATTGCTGATTATGGCTGTCAAATCTAAACCAAACGTTGTGCACTCAAATCTTTTGCTGTATTTAGTTTATTTTGGCCTCCGGATGATGATTCTAGCATGAAATTGCTTGGGCACCTGTTAATTTTTAAGATTTTGACACATTCAGCTCAAATGTACAATCATGCGCTAAAAACGCATTTAAAGCAATAAAAAGGTGATTATGGCTGTCAAACCTAAACCAAACGTTGTGCACTCAAATCTTTTGCTGTATTTAGTTTATTTTGGCATCCGGATGATGATTCTAGCATGAAATTGCTTGGGCACCTGTTAATTTTTAAGATTTTGACACATTCAGCTCAAATGTACACAATTGCTGATTATGGCTGTCAAATCTAAACCAAACGTTGTGCACTCAAATCTTTTGCTGTATTTAGTTTATTTTGGCATCCGGATGATGATTCTAGCATGAAATTGCTTGGGCACCTGTTAATTTTTAAGATTTTGACACATTCAGCTCAAATGTACAATCATGCGCTAAAAACGCATTTAAAGCAATAAAAAGGTGATTATGGCTGTCAAACCTAAACCAAACGTTGTGCACTCAAATCTTTTGCTGTATTTAGTTTATTTTGGCATCCGGATGATGATTCTAGCATGAAATTGCTTGGGCACCTGTTAATTTTTAAGATTTTGACACATTCAGCTCAAATGTACACAATTGCTGATTATGGCTGTCAAATCTAAACCAAACGTTGTGCACTCAAATCTTTTGCTGTATTTAGTTTATTTTGGCATCCGGATGATGATTCTAGCATGAAATTGCTTGGGCACCTGTTAATTTTTAAGATTTTGACACATTCAGCTCAAATGTACAATCATGCGCTAAAAACGCATTTAAAGCAATAAAAAGGTGATTATGGCTGTCAAACCTAAACCAAACGTTGTGCACTCAAATCTTTTGCTGTATTTAGTTTATTTTGGCATCCGGATGATGATTCTAGCATGAAATGGCTTGGGCACCTGTTAATTTTTAAGATTTTGACACATTCAGCCCAAATGTACAATCATGCGCTAAAAACGCATTTTAAGCAATAAAAAGGTGATTATGGCTGTCAAACCTAAACCAAACGTTGTGCACTCAAATCTTTTGCTGTATTTAGTTTATTTTGGCATCCGGATGATGATTCTAGCATGAAATTGCTTGGGCACCTGTTAATTTTTATGATTTTGACACATTCAGCTCAAATGTACACAATTGCTGATTATGGCTGTCAAATCTAAACCAAACGTTGTGCACTCAAATCTTTTGCTGTATTTAGTTTATTTTGGCCTCCGGATGATGATTCTAGCATGAAATTGCTTGGGCACCTGTTAATTTTTAAGATTTTGACACATTCAGCTCAAATGTACAATCATGCGCTAAAAACGCATTTAAAGCAATAAAAAGGTGATTATGGCTGTCAAACCTAAACCAAACGTTGTGCACTCAAATCTTTTGCTGTATTTAGTTTATTTTGGCATCCGGATGATGATTCTAGCATGAAATTGCTTGGGCACCTGTTAATTTTTAAGATTTTGACACATTCAGCTCAAATGTACAATCATGCGCTAAAAACGCATTTAAAGCAATAAAAAGGTGATTATGGCTGTCAAACCTAAACCAAACGTTGTGCACTCAAATCTTTTGCTGTATTTAGTTTATTTTGGCATCCGGATGATGATTCTAGCATGAAATTGCTTGGGCACCTGTTAATTTTTAAGATTTTGACACATTCAGCTCAAATGTACACAATTGCTGATTATGGCTGTCAAATCTAAACCAAACGTTGTGCACTCAAATCTTTTGCTGTATTTAGTTTATTTTGGCCTCCGGATGATGATTCTAGCATGAAATTGCTTGGGCACCTGTTAATTTTTAAGATTTTGACACATTCAGCTCAAATGTACAATCATGCGCTAAAAACGCATTTAAAGCAATAAAAAGGTGATTATGGCTGTCAAACCTAAACCAAACGTTGTGCACTCAAATCTTTTGCTGTATTTAGTTTATTTTGGCATCCGGATGATGATTCTAGCATGAAATTGCTTGGGCACCTGTTAATTTTTAAGATTTTGACACATTCAGCTCAAATGTACACAATTGCTGATTATGGCTGTCAAATCTAAACCAAACGTTGTGCACTCAAATCTTTTGCTGTATTTAGTTTATTTTGGCATCCGGATGATGATTCTAGCATGAAATGGCTTGGGCACCTGTTAATTTTTAAGATTTTGACACATTCAGCTCAAATGTACAATCATGCGCTAAAAACGCATTTAAAGCAATAAAAAGGTGATTATGGCTGTCAAACCTAAACCAAACGTTGTGCACTCAAATCTTTTGCTGTATTTAGTTTATTTTGGCATCCGGATGATGATTCTAGCATGAAATTGCTTGGGCACCTGTTAATTTTTAAGATTTTGACACATTCAGCTCAAATGTACACAATTGCTGATTATGGCTGTCAAATCTAAACCAAACGTTGTGCACTCAAATCTTTTGCTGTATTTAGTTTATTTTGGCATCCGGATGATGATTCTAGCATGAAATTGCTTGGGCACCTGTTAATTTTTAAGATTTTGACACATTCAGCTCAATGTACAATCATGCGCTAAAAACGCATTTAAAGCAATAAAAAGGTGATTATGGCTGTCAAACCTAAACCAAACGTTGTTCACTCAAATCTTTTGCTGTATTTAGTTTATTTTGGCATCCGGATGATGATTCTAGCATGAAATTGCTTGGGCACCTGTTAATTTTTAAGATTTTGACACATTCAGCTCAAATGTACACAATTGCTGATTATGGCTGTCAAATCTAAACCAAACGTTGTGCACTCAAATCTTTTGCTGTATTTAGTTTATTTTGGCATCCGGATGATGATTCTAGCATGAAATGGCTTGGGCACCTGTTAATTTTAAGATTTTGACACATTCAGCTCAAATGTACAATCATGCGCTAAAAACGCATTTAAAGCAATAAAAAGGTGATTATGGCTGTCAAACCTAAACCAAACGTTGTGCACTCAAATCTTTTGCTGTATTTAGTTTATTTTGGCATCCGGATGATGATTCTAGCATGAAATGGCTTGGGCACCTGTTAATTTTTAAGATTTTGACACATTCAGCTCAAATGTACACAATTGCTGATTATGGCTGTCAAATCTAAACCAAACGTTGTGCACTCAAATCTTTTGCTGTATTTAGTTTATTTTGGCATCCGGATGATGATTCTAGCATGAAATTGCTTGGGCACCTGTTAATTTTAAGATTTTGACACATTCAGCTCAAATGTACAATCATGCGCTAAAAACGCATTTAAAGCAATAAAAAGGTGATTATGGCTGTCAAACCTAAACCAAACGTTGTTCACTCAAATCTTTTGCTGTATTTAGTTTATTTTGGCATCCGGATGATGATTCTAGCATGAAATTGCTTGGGCACCTGTTAATTTTTAAGATTTTGACACATTCAGCTCAAATGTACACAATTGCTGATTATGGCTGTCAAATCTAAACCAAACGTTGTGCACTCAAATCTTTTGCTGTATTTAGTTTATTTTGGCATCCGGATGATGATTCTAGCATGAAATGGCTTGGGCACCTGTTAATTTTTAAGATTTTGACACATTCAGCTCAAATGTACAATCATGCGCTAAAAACGCATTTAAAGCAATAAAAAGGTGATTATGGCTGTCAAACCTAAACCAAACGTTGTGCACTCAAATCTTTTGCTGTATTTAGTTTATTTTGGCATCCGGATGATGATTCTAGCATGAAATGGCTTGGGCACCTGTTAATTTTTAAGATTTTGACACATTCAGCTCAAATGTACACAATTGCTGATTATGGCTGTCAAATCTAAACCAAACGTTGTGCACTCAAATCTTTTGCTGTATTTAGTTTATTTTGGCATCCGGATGATGATTCTAGCATGAAATTGCTTGGGCACCTGTTAATTTTTAAGATTTTGACACATTCAGCTCAAATGTACAATCATGCGCTAAAAACGCATTTAAAGCAATAAAAAGGTGATTATGGCTGTCAAACCTAAACCAAACGTTGTTCACTCAAATCTTTTGCTGTATTTAGTTTATTTTGGCATCCGGATGATGATTCTAGCATGAAATTGCTTGGGCACCTGTTAATTTTTAAGATTTTGACACATTCAGCTCAAATGTACACAATTGCTGATTATGGCTGTCAAATCTAAACCAAACGTTGTGCACTCAAATCTTTTGCTGTATTTAGTTTATTTTGGCATCCGGATGATGATTCTAGCATGAAATGGCTTGGGCACCTGTTAATTTTTAAGATTTTGACACATTCAGCTCAAATGTACAATCATGCGCTAAAAACGCATTTAAAGCAATAAAAAGGTGATTATGGCTGTCAAACCTAAACCAAACGTTGTGCACTCAAATCTTTTGCTGTATTTAGTTTATTTTGGCATCCGGATGATGATTCTAGCATGAAATTGCTTGGGCACCTGTTAATTTTTAAGATTTTGACACATTCAGCTCAAATGTACACAATTGCTGATTATGGCTGTCAAATCTAAACCAAACGTTGTGCACTCAAATCTTTTGCTGTATTTAGTTTATTTTGGCATCCGGATGATGATTCTAGCATGAAATTGCTTGGGCACCTGTTAATTTTTAAGATTTTGACACATTCAGCTCAAATGTACAATCATGCGCTAAAAACGCATTTAAAGCAATAAAAAGGTGATTATGGCTGTCAAACCTAAACCAAACGTTGTTCACTCAAATCTTTTGCTGTATTTAGTTTATTTTGGCATCCGGATGATGATTCTAGCATGAAATTGCTTGGGCACCTGTTAATTTTTAAGATTTTGACACATTCAGCTCAAATGTACACAATTGCTGATTATGGCTGTCAAATCTAAACCAAACGTTGTGCACTCAAATCTTTTGCTGTATTTAGTTTATTTTGGCATCCGGATGATGATTCTAGCATGAAATTGCTTGGGCACCTGTTAATTTTTAAGATTTTGACACATTCAGCTCAAATGTACAATCATGCGCTAAAAACGCATTTAAAGCAATAAAAAGGTGATTATGGCTGTCAAACCTAAACCAAACGTTGTGCACTCAAATCTTTTGCTGTATTTAGTTTATTTTGGCATCCGGATGATGATTCTAGCATGAAATGGCTTGGGCACCTGTTAATTTTTAAGATTTTGACACATTCAGCTCAAATGTACACAATTGCTGATTATGGCTGTCAAATCTAAACCAAACGTTGTGCACTCAAATCTTTTGCTGTATTTAGTTTATTTTGGCATCCGGATGATGATTCTAGCATGAAATTGCTTGGGCACCTGTTAATTTTTAAGATTTTGACACATTCAGCTCAAATGTACAATCATGCGCTAAAAACGCATTTAAAGCAATAAAAAGGTGATTATGGCTGTCAAACCTAAACCAAACGTTGTGCACTCAAATCTTTTGCTGTATTTAGTTTATTTTGGCATCCGGATGATGATTCTAGCATGAAATTGCTTGGGCACCTGTTAATTTTTAAGATTTTGACACATTCAGCTCAAATGTACACAATTGCTGATTATGGCTGTCAAATCTAAACCAAACGTTGTGCACTCAAATCTTTTGCTGTATTTAGTTTATTTTGGCATCCGGATGATGATTCTAGCATGAAATGGCTTGGGCACCTGTTAATTTTTAAGATTTTGACACATTCAGCTCAAATGTACAATCATGCGCTAAAAACGCATTTAAAGCAATAAAAAGGTGATTATGGCTGTCAAACCTAAACCAAACGTTGTGCACTCAAATCTTTTGCTGTATTTAGTTTATTTTGGCATCCGGATGATGATTCTAGCATGAAATTGCTTGGGCACCTGTTAATTTTTAAGATTTTGACACATTCAGCTCAAATGTACACAATTGCTGATTATGGCTGTCAAATCTAAACCAAACGTTGTGCACTCAAATCTTTTGCTGTATTTAGTTTATTTTGGCATCCGGATGATGATTCTAGCATGAAATGGCTTGGGCACCTGTTAATTTTTAAGATTTTGACACATTCAGCTCAAATGTACAATCATGCGCTAAAAACGCATTTAAAGCAATAAAAAGGTGATTATGGCTGTCAAACCTAAACCAAACGTTGTGCACTCAAATCTTTTGCTGTATTTAGTTTATTTTGGCATCCGGATGATGATTCTAGCATGAAATTGCTTGGGCACCTGTTAATTTTTAAGATTTTGACACATTCAGCTCAAATGTACAATCATGCGCTAAAAACGCATTTAAAGCAATAAAAAGGTGATTATGGCTGTCAAACCTAAACCAAACGTTGTGCACTCAAATCTTTTGCTGTATTTAGTTTATTTTGGCATCCGGATGATGATTCTAGCATGAAATTGCTTGGGCACCTGTTAATTTTTAAGATTTTGACACATTCAGCTCAAATGTACACAATTGCTGATTATGGCTGTCAAATCTAAACCAAACGTTGTGCACTCAAATCTTTTGCTGTATTTAGTTTATTTTGGCCTCCGGATGATGATTCTAGCATGAAATTGCTTGGGCACCTGTTAATTTTTAAGATTTTGACACATTCAGCTCAAATGTACAATCATGCGCTAAAAACGCATTTAAAGCAATAAAAAGGTGATTATGGCTGTCAAACCTAAACCAAACGTTGTGCACTCAAATCTTTTGCTGTATTTAGTTTATTTTGGCATCCGGATGATGATTCTAGCATGAAATTGCTTGGGCACCTGTTAATTTTTAAGATTTTGACACATTCAGCTCAAATGTACACAATTGCTGATTATGGCTGTCAAATCTAAACCAAACGTTGTGCACTCAAATCTTTTGCTGTATTTAGTTTATTTTGGCATCCGGATGATGATTCTAGCATGAAATTGCTTGGGCACCTGTTAATTTTTAAGATTTTGACACATTCAGCTCAAATGTACAATCATGCGCTAAAAACGCATTTAAAGCAATAAAAAGGTGATTATGGCTGTCAAACCTAAACCAAACGTTGTGCACTCAAATCTTTTGCTGTATTTAGTTTATTTTGGCATCCGGATGATGATTCTAGCATGAAATTGCTTGGGCACCTGTTAATTTTTAAGATTTTGACACATTCAGCTCAAATGTACACAATTGCTGATTATGGCTGTCAAATCTAAACCAAACGTTGTGCACTCAAATCTTTTGCTGTATTTAGTTTATTTTGGCATCCGGATGATGATTCTAGCATGAAATTGCTTGGGCACCTGTTAATTTTTAAGATTTTGACACATTCAGCTCAAATGTACAATCATGCGCTAAAAACGCATTTAAAGCAATAAAAAGGTGATTATGGCTGTCAAACCTAAACCAAACGTTGTGCACTCAAATCTTTTGCTGTATTTAGTTTATTTTGGCATCCGGATGATGATTCTAGCATGAAATTGCTTGGGCACCTGTTAATTTTTAAGATTTTGACACATTCAGCTCAAATGTACACAATTGCTGATTATGGCTGTCAAATCTAAACCAAACGTTGTGCACTCAAATCTTTTGCTGTATTTAGTTTATTTTGGCATCCGGATGATGATTCTAGCATGAAATGGCTTGGGCACCTGTTAATTTTTAAGATTTTGACACATTCAGCTCAAATGTACAATCATGCGCTAAAAACGCATTTTAAGCAATAAAAAGGTGATTATGGCTGTCAAACCTAAACCAAACGTTGTGCACTCAAATCTTTTGCTGTATTTAGTTTATTTTGGCATCCGGATGATGATTCTAGCATGAAATTGCTTGGGCACCTGTTAATTTTTATGATTTTGACACATTCAGCTCAAATGTACACAATTGCTGATTATGGCTGTCAAATCTAAACCAAACGTTGTGCACTCAAATCTTTTGCTGTATTTAGTTTATTTTGGCATCCGGATGATGATTCTAGCATGAAATTGCTTGGGCACCTGTTAATTTTTAAGATTTTGACACATTCAGCTCAAATGTACAATCATGCGCTAAAAACGCATTTAAAGCAATAAAAAGGTGATTATGGCTGTCAAACCTAAACCAAACGTTGTGCACTCAAATCTTTTGCTGTATTTAGTTTATTTTGGCATCCGGATGATGATTCTAGCATGAAATTGCTTGGGCACCTGTTAATTTTTAAGATTTTGACACATTCAGCTCAAATGTACACAATTGCTGATTATGGCTGTCAAATCTAAACCAAACGTTGTGCACTCAAATCTTTTGCTGTATTTAGTTTATTTTGGCCTCCGGATGATGATTCTAGCATGAAATTGCTTGGGCACCTGTTAATTTTTAAGATTTTGACACATTCAGCTCAAATGTACAATCATGCGCTAAAAACGCATTTAAAGCAATAAAAAGGTGATTATGGCTGTCAAACCTAAACCAAACGTTGTGCACTCAAATCTTTTGCTGTATTTAGTTTATTTTGGCATCCGGATGATGATTCTAGCATGAAATTGCTTGGGCACCTGTTAATTTTTAAGATTTTGACACATTCAGCTCAAATGTACACAATTGCTGATTATGGCTGTCAAATCTAAACCAAACGTTGTGCACTCAAATCTTTTGCTGTATTTAGTTTATTTTGGCATCCGGATGATGATTCTAGCATGAAATGGCTTGGGCACCTGTTAATTTTTAAGATTTTGACACATTCAGCTCAAATGTACAATCATGCGCTAAAAACGCATTTAAAGCAATAAAAAGGTGATTATGGCTGTCAAACCTAAACCAAACGTTGTGCACTCAAATCTTTTGCTGTATTTAGTTTATTTTGGCATCCGGATGATGATTCTAGCATGAAATTGCTTGGGCACCTGTTAATTTTTAAGATTTTGACACATTCAGCTCAAATGTACACAATTGCTGATTATGGCTGTCAAATCTAAACCAAACGTTGTGCACTCAAATCTTTTGCTGTATTTAGTTTATTTTGGCATCCGGATGATGATTCTAGCATGAAATTGCTTGGGCACCTGTTAATTTTTAAGATTTTGACACATTCAGCTCAAATGTACAATCATGCGCTAAAAACGCATTTAAAGCAATAAAAAGGTGATTATGGCTGTCAAACCTAAACCAAACGTTGTGCACTCAAATCTTTTGCTGTATTTAGTTTATTTTGGCATCCGGATGATGATTCTAGCATGAAATTGCTTGGGCACCTGTTAATTTTTAAGATTTTGACACATTCAGCTCAAATGTACACAATTGCTGATTATGGCTGTCAAATCTAAACCAAACGTTGTGCACTCAAATCTTTTGCTGTATTTAGTTTATTTTGGCATCCGGATGATGATTCTAGCATGAAATGGCTTGGGCACCTGTTAATTTTTAAGATTTTGACACATTCAGCTCAAATGTACAATCATGCGCTAAAAACGCATTTAAAGCAATAAAAAGGTGATTATGGCTGTCAAACCTAAACCAAACGTTGTGCACTCAAATCTTTTGCTGTATTTAGTTTATTTTGGCATCCGGATGATGATTCTAGCATGAAATTGCTTGGGCACCTGTTAATTTTTAAGATTTTGACACATTCAGCTCAAATGTACACAATTGCTGATTATGGCTGTCAAATCTAAACCAAACGTTGTGCACTCAAATCTTTTGCTGTATTTAGTTTATTTTGGCATCCGGATGATGATTCTAGCATGAAATTGCTTGGGCACCTGTTAATTTTTAAGATTTTGACACATTCAGCTCAAATGTACAATCATGCGCTAAAAACGCATTTAAAGCAATAAAAAGGTGATTATGGCTGTCAAACCTAAACCAAACGTTGTTCACTCAAATCTTTTGCTGTATTTAGTTTATTTTGGCATCCGGATGATGATTCTAGCATGAAATTGCTTGGGCACCTGTTAATTTTTAAGATTTTGACACATTCAGCTCAAATGTACACAATTGCTGATTATGGCTGTCAAATCTAAACCAAACGTTGTGCACTCAAATCTTTTGCTGTATTTAGTTTATTTTGGCATCCGGATGATGATTCTAGCATGAAATTGCTTGGGCACCTGTTAATTTTTAAGATTTTGACACATTCAGCTCAAATGTACAATCATGCGCTAAAAACGCATTTAAAGCAATAAAAAGGTGATTATGGCTGTCAAACCTAAACCAAACGTTGTGCACTCAAATCTTTTGCTGTATTTAGTTTATTTTGGCATCCGGATGATGATTCTAGCATGAAATGGCTTGGGCACCTGTTAATTTTTAAGATTTTGACACATTCAGCTCAAATGTACACAATTGCTGATTATGGCTGTCAAATCTAAACCAAACGTTGTGCACTCAAATCTTTTGCTGTATTTAGTTTATTTTGGCATCCGGATGATGATTCTAGCATGAAATTGCTTGGGCACCTGTTAATTTTTAAGATTTTGACACATTCAGCTCAAATGTACAATCATGCGCTAAAAACGCATTTAAAGCAATAAAAAGGTGATTATGGCTGTCAAACCTAAACCAAACGTTGTGCACTCAAATCTTTTGCTGTATTTAGTTTATTTTGGCATCCGGATGATGATTCTAGCATGAAATTGCTTGGGCACCTGTTAATTTTTAAGATTTTGACACATTCAGCTCAAATGTACACAATTGCTGATTATGGCTGTCAAATCTAAACCAAACGTTGTGCACTCAAATCTTTTGCTGTATTTAGTTTATTTTGGCATCCGGATGATGATTCTAGCATGAAATGGCTTGGGCACCTGTTAATTTTTAAGATTTTGACACATTCAGCTCAAATGTACAATCATGCGCTAAAAACGCATTTAAAGCAATAAAAAGGTGATTATGGCTGTCAAACCTAAACCAAACGTTGTGCACTCAAATCTTTTGCTGTATTTAGTTTATTTTGGCATCCGGATGATGATTCTAGCATGAAATTGCTTGGGCACCTGTTAATTTTTAAGATTTTGACACATTCAGCTCAAATGTACACAATTGCTGATTATGGCTGTCAAATCTAAACCAAACGTTGTGCACTCAAATCTTTTGCTGTATTTAGTTTATTTTGGCATCCGGATGATGATTCTAGCATGAAATTGCTTGGGCACCTGTTAATTTTTAAGATTTTGACACATTCAGCTCAAATGTACAATCGTGCGCTAAAAACGCATTTAAAGCAATAAAAAGGTGATTATGGCTGTCAAACCTAAACCAAACGTTGTGCACTCAAATCTTTTGCTGTATTTAGTTTATTTTGGCATCCGGATGATGATTCTAGCATGAAATTGCTTGGGCACCTGTTAATTTTTAAGATTTTGACACATTCAGCTCAAATGTACACAATTGCTGATTATGGCTGTCAAATCTAAACCAAACGCTGTGCACTCAAATCTTTTGCTGTATTTAGTTTATTTTGGCATCCGGATGATGATTCTAGCATGAAATTGCTTGGGCACCTGTTAATTTTTAAGATTTTGACACATTCAGCTCAAATGTACAATCATGCGCTAAAAACGCATTTAAAGCAATAAAAAGGTGATTATGGCTGTCAAACCTAAACCAAACGTTGTGCACTCAAATCTTTTGCTGTATTTAGTTTATTTTGGCATCCGGATGATGATTCTAGCATGAAATTGCTTGGGCACCTGTTAATTTTTAAGATTTTGACACATTCAGCTCAAATGTACACAATTGTTGATTATGGCTGTCAAATCTAAACCAAACGTTGTGCACTCAAATCTTTTGCTGTATTTAGTTTATTTTGGCATCCGGATGATGATTCTAGCATGAAATGGCTTGGGCACCTGTTAATTTTTAAGATTTTGACACATTCAGCTCAAATGTACAATCATGCGCTAAAAACGCATTTAAAGCAATAAAAAGGTGATTATGGCTGTCAAACCTAAACCAAACGTTGTGCACTCAAATCTTTTGCTGTATTTAGTTTATTTTGGCATCCGGATTATGATTCTAGCATGAAATTGCTTGGGCACCTGTTAATTTTTAAGATTTTGACACATTCAGCTCAAATGTACACAATTGCTGATTATGGCTGTCAAATCTAAACCAAACGTTGTGCACTCAAATCTTTTGCTGTATTTAGTTTATTTTGGCATCCGGATGATGATTCTAGCATGAAATTGCTTGGGCACCTGTTAATTTTTAAGATTTTGACACATTCAGCTCAAATGTACAATCATGCGCTAAAAACGCATTTAAAGCAATAAAAAGGTGATTATGGCTGTCAAACCTAAACCAAACGTTGTGCACTCAAATCTTTTGCTGTATTTAGTTTATTTTGGCATCCGGATGATGATTCTAGCATGAAATTGCTTGGGCACCTGTTAATTTTTAAGATTTTGACACATTCAGCTCAAATGTACACAATTGCTGATTATGGCTGTCAAATCTAAACCAAACGTTGTGCACTCAAATCTTTTGCTGTATTTAGTTTATTTTGGCATCCGGATGATGATTCTAGCATGAAATTGCTTGGGCACCTGTTAATTTTTAAGATTTTGACACATTCAGCTCAAATGTACAATCATGCGCTAAAAACGCATTTAAAGCAATAAAAAGGTGATTATGGCTGTCAAACCTAAACCAAACGTTGTGGACTCAAATCTTTTGCTGTATTTAGTTTATTTTGGCATCCGGATTATGATTCTAGCATGAAATTGCTTGGGCACCTGTTAATTTTTAAGATTTTGACACATTCAGCTCAAATGTACACAATTGCTGATTATGGCTGTCAAATCTAAACCAAACGTTGTGCACTCAAATCTTTTGCTGTATTTAGTTTATTTTGGCATCCGGATTATGATTCTAGCATGAAATTGCTTGGGCACCTGTTAATTTTTAAGATTTTGACACATTCAGCTCAAATGTACACAATTGCTGATTATGGCTGTCAAATCTAAACCAAACGTTGTGCACTCAAATCTTTTGCTGTATTTAGTTTATTTTGGCATCCGGATTATGATTCTAGCATGAAATTGCTTGTGCACCTGTTAATTTTTAAGATTTTGACACATTCAGCTCAAATGTACACAATTGCTGATTATGGCTGTCAAATCTAAACCAAACGTTGTGCACTCAAATCTTTTGCTGTATTTAGTTTATTTTGGCATCCGGATGATGATTCTAGCATGAAATTGCTTGGGCACCTGTTAATTTTTAAGATTTTGACACATTCAGCTCAAATGTACACAATTGCTGATTATGGCTGTCAAATCTAAACCAAACGTTGTGCACTCAAATCTTTTGCTGTATTTAGTTTATTTTGGCATCCGGATGATGATTCTAGCATGAAATGGCTTGGGCACCTGTTAATTTTTAAGATTTTGACACATTCAGCTCAAATGTACAATCATGCGCTAAAAACGCATTTAAAGCAATAAAAAGGTGATTATGGCTGTCAAACCTAAACCAAACGTTGTGCACTCAAATCTTTTGCTGTATTTAGTTTATTTTGGCATCCGGATGATGATTCTAGCATGAAATTGCTTGGGCACCTGTTAATTTTTAAGATTTTGACACATTCAGCTCAAATGTACACAATTGCTGATTATGGCTGTCAAATCTAAACCAAACGTTGTGCACTCAAATCTTTTGCTGTATTTAGTTTATTTTGGCATCCGGATGATGATTCTAGCATGAAATTGCTTGGGCACCTGTTAATTTTTAAGATTTTGACACATTCAGCTCAAATGTACAATCATGCGCTAAAAACGCATTTAAAGCAATAAAAAGGTGATTATGGCTGTCAAACCTAAACCAAACGTTGTGCACTCAAATCTTT
Organism: Festucalex cinctus; assembly: GCF_051991245.1. Classification (NCBI taxonomy): domain Eukaryota; kingdom Metazoa; phylum Chordata; class Actinopteri; order Syngnathiformes; family Syngnathidae; genus Festucalex; species Festucalex cinctus. The sequence continues at coordinate 43,502 of NW_027520446.1, forward strand.
TGCTGTATTTAGTTTATTTTGGCATCCGGATTATGATTCTAGCATGAAATTGCTTGGGCACCTGTTAATTTTTAAGATTTTGACACATTCAGCTCAAATGTACACAATTGCTGATTATGGCTGTCAAATCTAAACCAAACGTTGTGCACTCAAATCTTTTGCTGTATTTAGTTTATTTTGGCATCCGGATTATGATTCTAGCATGAAATTGCTTGGGCACCTGTTAATTTTTAAGATTTTGACACATTCAGCTCAAATGTACACAATTGCTGATTATGGCTGTCAAATCTAAACCAAACGTTGTGCACTCAAATCTTTTGCTGTATTTAGTTTATTTTGGCCTCCGGATGATGATTCTAGCATGAAATTGCTTGGGCACCTGTTAATTTTTAAGATTTTGACACATTCAGCTCAAATGTACAATCATGCGCTAAAAACGCATTTAAAGCAATAAAAAGGTGATTATGGCTGTCAAACCTAAACCAAACGTTGTGCACTCAAATCTTTTGCTGTATTTAGTTTATTTTGGCATCCGGATGATGATTCTAGCATGAAATTGCTTGGGCACCTGTTAATTTTTAAGATTTTGACACATTCAGCTCAAATGTACAATCATGCGCTAAAAACGCATTTAAAGCAATAAAAAGGTGATTATGGCTGTCAAACCTAAACCAAACGTTGTGCACTCAAATCTTTTGCTGTATTTAGTTTATTTTGGCATCCGGATGATGATTTTAGCATGAAATTGCTTGGGCACCTGTTAATTTTTAAGATTTTGACACATTCAGCTCAAATGTACACAATTGCTGATTATGGCTGTCAAATCTAAACCAAACGTTGTGCACTCAAATCTTTTGCTGTATTTAGTTTATTTTGGCCTCCGGATGATGATTCTAGCATGAAATTGCTTGGGCACCTGTTAATTTTTAAGATTTTGACACATTCAGCTCAAATGTACAATCATGCGCTAAAAACGCATTTAAAGCAATAAAAAGGTGATTATGGCTGTCAAACCTAAACCAAACGTTGTGCACTCAAATCTTTTGCTGTATTTAGTTTATTTTGGCATCCGGATGATGATTCTAGCATGAAATTGCTTGGGCACCTGTTAATTTTTAAGATTTTGACACATTCAGCTCAAATGTACACAATTGCTGATTATGGCTGTCAAATCTAAACCAAACGTTGTGCACTCAAATCTTTTGCTGTATTTTGTTTATTTTGGCATCCGGATGATGATTCTAGCATTAAATTGCTTGGGCACCTGTTAATTTTTAAGATTTTGACACATTCAGCTCAAATGTACAATCATGCGCTAAAAACGCATTTAAAGCAATAAAAAGGTGATTATGGCTGTCAAACCTAAACCAAACGTTGTGCACTCAAATCTTTTGCTGTATTTAGTTTATTTTGGCATCCGGATGATGATTCTAGCATGAAATGGCTTGGGCACCTGTTAATTTTTAAGATTTTGACACATTCAGCTCAAATGTACAATCATGCGCTAAAAACGCATTTAAAGCAATAAAAAGGTGATTATGGCTGTCAAACCTAAACCAAACGTTGTGCACTCAAATCTTTTGCTGTATTTAGTTTATTTTGGCATCCGGATTATGATTCTAGCATGAAATTGCTTGGGCACCTGTTAATTTTTAAGATTTTGACACATTCAGCTCAAATGTACACAATTGCTGATTATGGCTGTCAAATCTAAACCAAACGTTGTGCACTCAAATCTTTTGCTGTATTTAGTTTATTTTGGCATCCGGATGATGATTCTAGCATGAAATTGCTTGGGCACCTGTTAATTTTTAAGATTTTGACACATTCAGCTCAAATGTACAATCATGCGCTAAAAACGCATTTAAAGCAATAAAAAGGTGATTATGGCTGTCAAACCTAAACCAAACGTTGTGCACTCAAATCTTTTGCTGTATTTAGTTTATTTTGGCATCCGGATGATGATTCTAGCATGAAATTGCTTGGGCACCTGTTAATTTTTAAGATTTTGACACATTCAGCTCAAATGTACACAATTGCTGATTATGGCTGTCAAATCTAAACCAAACGTTGTGCACTCAAATCTTTTGCTGTATTTAGTTTATTTTGGCATCCGGATGATGATTCTAGCATGAAATGGCTTGGGCACCTGTTAATTTTTAAGATTTTGACACATTCAGCTCAAATGTACAATCATGCGCTAAAAACGCATTTAAAGCAATAAAAAGGTGATTATGGCTGTCAAACCTAAACCAAACGTTGTGCACTCAAATCTTTTGCTGTATTTAGTTTATTTTGGCATCCGGATTATGATTCTAGCATGAAATTGCTTGGGCACCTGTTAATTTTTAAGATTTTGACACATTCAGCTCAAATGTACACAATTGCTGAATATGGCTGTCAAATCTAAACCAAACGTTGTGCACTCAAATCTTTTGCTGTATTTAGTTTATTTTGGCATCCGGATGATGATTCTAGCATGAAATTGCTTGGGCACCTGTTAATTTTTAAGATTTTGACACATTCAGCTCAAATGTACAATCATGCGCTAAAAACGCATTTAAAGCAATAAAAAGGTGATTATGGCTGTCAAACCTAAACCAAACGTTGTGCACTCAAATCTTTTGCTGTATTTAGTTTATTTTGGCATCCGGATGATGATTCTAGCATGAAATTGCTTGGGCACCTGTTAATTTTTAAGATTTTGACACATTCAGCTCAAATGTACACAATTGCTGATTATGGCTGTCAAATCTAAACCAAACGTTGTGCACTCAAATCTTTTGCTGTATTTAGTTTATTTTGGCATCCGGATGATGATTCTAGCATGAAATTGCTTGGGCACCTGTTAATTTTTAAGATTTTGACACATTCAGCTCAAATGTACAATCATGCGCTAAAAACGCATTTAAAGCAATAAAAAGGTGATTATGGCTGTCAAACCTAAACCAAACGTTGTGGACTCAAATCTTTTGCTGTATTTAGTTTATTTTGGCATCCGGATTATGATTCTAGCATGAAATTGCTTGGGCACCTGTTAATTTTTAAGATTTTGACACATTCAGCTCAAATGTACACAATTGCTGATTATGGCTGTCAAATCTAAACCAAACGTTGTGCACTCAAATCTTTTGCTGTATTTAGTTTATTTTGGCATCCGGATTATGATTCTAGCATGAAATTGCTTGGGCACCTGTTAATTTTTAAGATTTTGACACATTCAGCTCAAATGTACACAATTGCTGATTATGGCTGTCAAATCTAAACCAAACGTTGTGCACTCAAATCTTTTGCTGTATTTAGTTTATTTTGGCATCCGGATTATGATTCTAGCATGAAATTGCTTGTGCACCTGTTAATTTTTAAGATTTTGACACATTCAGCTCAAATGTACACAATTGCTGATTATGGCTGTCAAATCTAAACCAAACGTTGTGCACTCAAATCTTTTGCTGTATTTAGTTTATTTTGGCATCCGGATGATGATTCTAGCATGAAATTGCTTGGGCACCTGTTAATTTTTAAGATTTTGACACATTCAGCTCAAATGTACACAATTGCTGATTATGGCTGTCAAATCTAAACCAAACGTTGTGCACTCAAATCTTTTGCTGTATTTAGTTTATTTTGGCATCCGGATGATGATTCTAGCATGAAATGGCTTGGGCACCTGTTAATTTTTAAGATTTTGACACATTCAGCTCAAATGTACAATCATGCGCTAAAAACGCATTTAAAGCAATAAAAAGGTGATTATGGCTGTCAAACCTAAACCAAACGTTGTGCACTCAAATCTTTTGCTGTATTTAGTTTATTTTGGCATCCGGATGATGATTCTAGCATGAAATTGCTTGGGCACCTGTTAATTTTTAAGATTTTGACACATTCAGCTCAAATGTACACAATTGCTGATTATGGCTGTCAAATCTAAACCAAACGTTGTGCACTCAAATCTTTTGCTGTATTTAGTTTATTTTGGCATCCGGATGATGATTCTAGCATGAAATTGCTTGGGCACCTGTTAATTTTTAAGATTTTGACACATTCAGCTCAAATGTACAATCATGCGCTAAAAACGCATTTAAAGCAATAAAAAGGTGATTATGGCTGTCAAACCTAAACCAAACGTTGTGCACTCAAATCTTTTGCTGTATTTAGTTTATTTTGGCATCCGGATTATGATTCTAGCATGAAATTGCTTGGGCACCTGTTAATTTTTAAGATTTTGACACATTCAGCTCAAATGTACACAATTGCTGATTATGGCTGTCAAATCTAAACCAAACGTTGTGCACTCAAATCTTTTGCTGTATTTAGTTTATTTTGGCATCCGGATTATGATTCTAGCATGAAATTGCTTGGGCACCTGTTAATTTTTAAGATTTTGACACATTCAGCTCAAATGTACACAATTGCTGATTATGGCTGTCAAATCTAAACCAAACGTTGTGCACTCAAATCTTTTGCTGTATTTAGTTTATTTTGGCCTCCGGATGATGATTCTAGCATGAAATTGCTTGGGCACCTGTTAATTTTTAAGATTTTGACACATTCAGCTCAAATGTACAATCATGCGCTAAAAACGCATTTAAAGCAATAAAAAGGTGATTATGGCTGTCAAACCTAAACCAAACGTTGTGCACTCAAATCTTTTGCTGTATTTAGTTTATTTTGGCATCCGGATGATGATTCTAGCATGAAATTGCTTGGGCACCTGTTAATTTTTAAGATTTTGACACATTCAGCTCAAATGTACAATCATGCGCTAAAAACGCATTTAAAGCAATAAAAAGGTGATTATGGCTGTCAAACCTAAACCAAACGTTGTGCACTCAAATCTTTTGCTGTATTTAGTTTATTTTGGCATCCGGATGATGATTTTAGCATGAAATTGCTTGGGCACCTGTTAATTTTTAAGATTTTGACACATTCAGCTCAAATGTACACAATTGCTGATTATGGCTGTCAAATCTAAACCAAACGTTGTGCACTCAAATCTTTTGCTGTATTTAGTTTATTTTGGCCTCCGGATGATGATTCTAGCATGAAATTGCTTGGGCACCTGTTAATTTTTAAGATTTTGACACATTCAGCTCAAATGTACAATCATGCGCTAAAAACGCATTTAAAGCAATAAAAAGGTGATTATGGCTGTCAAACCTAAACCAAACGTTGTGCACTCAAATCTTTTGCTGTATTTAGTTTATTTTGGCATCCGGATGATGATTCTAGCATGAAATTGCTTGGGCACCTGTTAATTTTTAAGATTTTGACACATTCAGCTCAAATGTACACAATTGCTGATTATGGCTGTCAAATCTAAACCAAACGTTGTGCACTCAAATCTTTTGCTGTATTTTGTTTATTTTGGCATCCGGATGATGATTCTAGCATTAAATTGCTTGGGCACCTGTTAATTTTTAAGATTTTGACACATTCAGCTCAAATGTACAATCATGCGCTAAAAACGCATTTAAAGCAATAAAAAGGTGATTATGGCTGTCAAACCTAAACCAAACGTTGTGCACTCAAATCTTTTGCTGTATTTAGTTTATTTTGGCATCCGGATGATGATTCTAGCATGAAATTGCTTGGGCACCTGTTAATTTTTAAGATTTTGACACATTCAGCTCAAATGTACACAATTGCTGATTATGGCTGTCAAATCTAAACCAAACGTTGTGCACTCAAATCTTTTGCTGTATTTAGTTTATTTTGGCATCCGGATGATGATTCTAGCATGAAATTGCTTGGGCACCTGTTAATTTTTAAGATTTTGACACATTCAGCTCAAATGTACAATCATGCGCTAAAAACGCATTTAAAGCAATAAAAAGGTGATTATGGCTGTCAAACCTAAACCAAACGTTGTGCACTCAAATCTTTTGCTGTATTTAGTTTATTTTGGCATCCGGATGATGATTCTAGCATGAAATTGCTTGGGCACCTGTTAATTTTTAAGATTTTGACACATTCAGCTCAAATGTACACAATTGCTGATTATGGCTGTCAAATCTAAACCAAACGTTGTGCATTCAAATCTTTTGCTGTATTTAGTTTATTTTGGCATCCGGATGATGATTCTAGCATGAAATTGCTTGGGCACCTGTTAATTTTTAAGATTTTGACACATTCAGCTCAAATGTACAATCATGCGCTAAAAACGCATTTTAAGCAATAAAAAGGTGATTATGGCTGTCAAACCTAAACCAAACGTTGTGCACTCAAATCTTTTGCTGTATTTAGTTTATTTTGGCATCCGGATGATGATTCTAGCATGAAATTGCTTGGGCACCTGTTAATTTTTAAGATTTTGACACATTCAGCTCAAATGTACACAATTGCTGATTATGGCTGTCAAATCTAAACCAAACGTTGTGCACTCAAATCTTTTGCTGTATTTAGTTTATTTTGGCATCCGGATGATGATTCTAGCATGAAATTGCTTGGGCACCTGTTAATTTTTAAGATTTTGACACATTCAGCTCAAATGTACAATCATGCGCTAAAAACGCATTTAAAGCAATAAAAAGGTGATTATGGCTGTCAAACCTAAACCAAACGTTGTGCACTCAAATCTTTTGCTGTATTTAGTTTATTTTGGCATCCGGATGATGATTCTAGCATGAAATTGCTTGGGCACCTGTTAATTTTTAAGATTTTGACACATTCAGCTCAAATGTACAATCATGCGCTAAAAACGCATTTAAAGCAATAAAAAGGTGATTATGGCTGTCAAACCTAAACCAAACGTTGTGCACTCAAATCTTTTGCTGTATTTAGTTTATTTTGGCATCCGGATGATGATTCTAGCATGAAATTGCTTGGGCACCTGTTAATTTTTAAGATTTTGACACATTCAGCTCAAATGTACAATCATGCGCTAAAAACGCATTTAAAGCAATAAAAAGGTGATTATGGCTGTCAAACCTAAACCAAACGTTGTGCACTCAAATCTTTTGCTGTATTTAGTTTATTTTGGCATCCGGATGATGATTCTAGCATGAAATTGCTTGGGCACCTGTTAATTTTTAAGATTTTGACACATTCAGCTCAAATGTACACAATTGCTGATTATGGCTGTCAAATCTAAACCAAACGTTGTGCACTCAAATCTTTTGCTGTATTTAGTTTATTTTGGCATCCGGATGATGATTCTAGCATGAAATTGCTTGGGCACCTGTTAATTTTTAAGATTTTGACACATTCAGCTCAAATGTACAATCATGCGCTAAAAACGCATTTAAAGCAATAAAAAGGTGATTATGGCTGTCAAACCTAAACCAAACGTTGTGCACTCAAATCTTTTGCTGTATTTAGTTTATTTTGGCATCCGGATGATGATTCTAGCATGAAATTGCTTGGGCACCTGTTAATTTTTAAGATTTTGACACATTCAGCTCAAATGTACAATCATGCGCTAAAAACGCATTTAAAGCAATAAAAAGGTGATTATGGCTGTCAAACCTAAACCAAACGTTGTGCACTCAAATCTTTTGCTGTATTTAGTTTATTTTGGCATCCGGATGATGATTCTAGCATGAAATTGCTTGGGCACCTGTTAATTTTTAAGATTTTGACACATTCAGCTCAAATGTACACAATTGCTGATTATGGCTGTCAAATCTAAACCAAACGTTGTGCACTCAAATCTTTTGCTGTATTTAGTTTATTTTGGCATCCGGATGATGATTCTAGCATGAAATTGCTTGGGCACCTGTTAATTTTTAAGATTTTGACACATTCAGCTCAAATGTACACAATTGCTGATTATGGCTGTCAAATCTAAACCAAACGTTGTGCACTCAAATCTTTTGCTGTATTTAGTTTATTTTGGCATCCGGATGATGATTCTAGCATGAAATTGCTTGGGCACCTGTTAATTTTTAAGATTTTGACACATTCAGCTCAAATGTACACAATTGCTGATTATGGCTGTCAAATCTAAACCAAACGTTGTGCACTCAAATCTTTTGCTGTATTTAGTTTATTTTGGCATCCGGATGATGATTCTAGCATGAAATGGCTTGGGCACCTGTTAATTTTTAAGATTTTGACACATTCAGCTCAAATGTACAATCATGCGCTAAAAACGCATTTAAAGCAATAAAAAGGTGATTATGGCTGTCAAACCTAAACCAAACGTTGTGCACTCAAATCTTTTGCTGTATTTAGTTTATTTTGGCATCCGGATGATGATTCTAGCATGAAATTGCTTGGGCACCTGTTAATTTTTAAGATTTTGACACATTCAGCTCAAATGTACACAATTGCTGATTATGGCTGTCAAATCTAAACCAAACGTTGTGCACTCAAATCTTTTGCTGTATTTAGTTTATTTTGGCATCCGGATGATGATTCTAGCATGAAATTGCTTGGGCACCTGTTAATTTTTAAGATTTTGACACATTCAGCTCAAATGTACAATCGTGCGCTAAAAACGCATTTAAAGCAATAAAAAGGTGATTATGGCTGTCAAACCTAAACCAAACGTTGTGCACTCAAATCTTTTGCTGTATTTAGTTTATTTTGGCATCCGGATGATGATTCTAGCATGAAATTGCTTGGGCACCTGTTAATTTTTAAGATTTTGACACATTCAGCTCAAATGTACACAATTGCTGATTATGGCTGTCAAATCTAAACCAAACGCTGTGCACTCAAATCTTTTGCTGTATTTAGTTTATTTTGGCATCCGGATGATGATTCTAGCATGAAATTGCTTGGGCACCTGTTAATTTTTAAGATTTTGACACATTCAGCTCAAATGTACAATCATGCGCTAAAAACGCATTTAAAGCAATAAAAAGGTGATTATGGCTGTCAAACCTAAACCAAACGTTGTGCACTCAAATCTTTTGCTGTATTTAGTTTATTTTGGCATCCGGATGATGATTCTAGCATGAAATTGCTTGGGCACCTGTTAATTTTTAAGATTTTGACACATTCAGCTCAAATGTACACAATTGTTGATTATGGCTGTCAAATCTAAACCAAACGTTGTGCACTCAAATCTTTTGCTGTATTTAGTTTATTTTGGCATCCGGATGATGATTCTAGCATGAAATGGCTTGGGCACCTGTTAATTTTTAAGATTTTGACACATTCAGCTCAAATGTACAATCATGCGCTAAAAACGCATTTAAAGCAATAAAAAGGTGATTATGGCTGTCAAACCTAAACCAAACGTTGTGCACTCAAATCTTTTGCTGTATTTAGTTTATTTTGGCATCCGGATTATGATTCTAGCATGAAATTGCTTGGGCACCTGTTAATTTTTAAGATTTTGACACATTCAGCTCAAATGTACAATCATGCGCTAAAAACGCATTTAAAGCAATAAAAAGGTGATTATGGCTGTCAAACCTAAACCAAACGTTGTGCACTCAAATCTTTTGCTGTATTTAGTTTATTTTGGCATCCGGATGATGATTCTAGCATGAAATTGCTTGGGCACCTGTTAATTTTTAAGATTTTGACACATTCAGCTCAAATGTACACAATTGCTGATTATGGCTGTCAAATCTAAACCAAACGTTGTGCACTCAAATCTTTTGCTGTATTTAGTTTATTTTGGCATCCGGATGATGATTCTAGCATGAAATTGCTTGGGCACCTGTTAATTTTTAAGATTTTGACACATTCAGCTCAAATGTACAATCATGCGCTAAAAACGCATTTAAAGCAATAAAAAGGTGATTATGGCTGTCAAACCTAAACCAAACGTTGTGCACTCAAATCTTTTGCTGTATTTAGTTTATTTTGGCATCCGGATTATGATTCTAGCATGAAATTGCTTGGGCACCTGTTAATTTTTAAGATTTTGACACATTCAGCTCAAATGTACACAATTGCTGATTATGGCTGTCAAATCTAAACCAAACGTTGTGCACTCAAATCTTTTGCTGTATTTAGTTTATTTTGGCATCCGGATTATGATTCTAGCATGAAATTGCTTGGGCACCTGTTAATTTTTAAGATTTTGACACATTCAGCTCAAATGTACACAATTGCTGATTATGGCTGTCAAATCTAAACCAAACGTTGTGCACTCAAATCTTTTGCTGTATTTAGTTTATTTTGGCCTCCGGATGATGATTCTAGCATGAAATTGCTTGGGCACCTGTTAATTTTTAAGATTTTGACACATTCAGCTCAAATGTACAATCATGCGCTAAAAACGCATTTAAAGCAATAAAAAGGTGATTATGGCTGTCAAACCTAAACCAAACGTTGTGCACTCAAATCTTTTGCTGTATTTAGTTTATTTTGGCATCCGGATGATGATTCTAGCATGAAATTGCTTGGGCACCTGTTAATTTTTAAGATTTTGACACATTCAGCTCAAATGTACAATCATGCGCTAAAAACGCATTTAAAGCAATAAAAAGGTGATTATGGCTGTCAAACCTAAACCAAACGTTGTGCACTCAAATCTTTTGCTGTATTTAGTTTATTTTGGCATCCGGATGATGATTCTAGCATGAAATTGCTTGGGCACCTGTTAATTTTTAAGATTTTGACACATTCAGCTCAAATGTACACAATTGCTGATTATGGCTGTCAAATCTAAACCAAACGTTGTGCACTCAAATCTTTTGCTGTATTTAGTTTATTTTGGCCTCCGGATGATGATTCTAGCATGAAATTGCTTGGGCACCTGTTAATTTTTAAGATTTTGACACATTCAGCTCAAATGTACACAATTGCTGATTATGGCTGTCAAATCTAAACCAAACGTTGTGCACTCAAATCTTTTGCTGTATTTAGTTTATTTTGGCATCCGGATTATGATTCTAGCATGAAATTGCTTGGGCACCTGTTAATTTTTAAGATTTTGACACATTCAGCTCAAATGTACACAATTGCTGATTATGGCTGTCAAATCTAAACCAAACGTTGTGCACTCAAATCTTTTGCTGTATTTAGTTTATTTTGGCATCCGGATGATGATTCTAGCATGAAATGGCTTGGGCACCTGTTAATTTTTAAGATTTTGACACATTCAGCTCAAATGTACAATCATGCGCTAAAAACGCATTTAAAGCAATAAAAAGGTGATTATGGCTGTCAAACCTAAACCAAACGTTGTGCACTCAAATCTTTTGCTGTATTTAGTTTATTTTGGCATCCGGATGATGATTCTAGCATGAAATTGCTTGGGCACCTGTTAATTTTTAAGATTTTGACACATTCAGCTCAAATGTACACAATTGCTGATTATGGCTGTCAAATCTAAACCAAACGTTGTGCACTCAAATCTTTTGCTGTATTTAGTTTATTTTGGCATCCGGATGATGATTCTAGCATGAAATTGCTTGGGCACCTGTTAATTTTTAAGATTTTGACACATTCAGCTCAAATGTACAATCATGCGCTAAAAACGCATTTAAAGCAATAAAAAGGTGATTATGGCTGTCAAACCTAAACCAAACGTTGTGGACTCAAATCTTTTGCTGTATTTAGTTTATTTTGGCATCCGGATTATGATTCTAGCATGAAATTGCTTGGGCACCTGTTAATTTTTAAGATTTTGACACATTCAGCTCAAATGTACACAATTGCTGATTATGGCTGTCAAATCTAAACCAAACGTTGTGCACTCAAATCTTTTGCTGTATTTAGTTTATTTTGGCATCCGGATTATGATTCTAGCATGAAATTGCTTGGGCACCTGTTAATTTTTAAGATTTTGACACATTCAGCTCAAATGTACACAATTGCTGATTATGGCTGTCAAATCTAAACCAAACGTTGTGCACTCAAATCTTTTGCTGTATTTAGTTTATTTTGGCATCCGGATTATGATTCTAGCATGAAATTGCTTGTGCACCTGTTAATTTTTAAGATTTTGACACATTCAGCTCAAATGTACACAATTGCTGATTATGGCTGTCAAATCTAAACCAAACGTTGTGCACTCAAATCTTTTGCTGTATTTAGTTTATTTTGGCATCCGGATGATGATTCTAGCATGAAATTGCTTGGGCACCTGTTAATTTTTAAGATTTTGACACATTCAGCTCAAATGTACACAATTGCTGATTATGGCTGTCAAATCTAAACCAAACGTTGTGCACTCAAATCTTTTGCTGTATTTAGTTTATTTTGGCATCCGGATGATGATTCTAGCATGAAATGGCTTGGGCACCTGTTAATTTTTAAGATTTTGACACATTCAGCTCAAATGTACAATCATGCGCTAAAAACGCATTTAAAGCAATAAAAAGGTGATTATGGCTGTCAAACCTAAACCAAACGTTGTGCACTCAAATCTTTTGCTGTATTTAGTTTATTTTGGCATCCGGATGATGATTCTAGCATGAAATTGCTTGGGCACCTGTTAATTTTTAAGATTTTGACACATTCAGCTCAAATGTACACAATTGCTGATTATGGCTGTCAAATCTAAACCAAACGTTGTGCACTCAAATCTTTTGCTGTATTTAGTTTATTTTGGCATCCGGATGATGATTCTAGCATGAAATTGCTTGGGCACCTGTTAATTTTTAAGATTTTGACACATTCAGCTCAAATGTACAATCATGCGCTAAAAACGCATTTAAAGCAATAAAAAGGTGATTATGGCTGTCAAACCTAAACCAAACGTTGTGCACTCAAATCTTTTGCTGTATTTAGTTTATTTTGGCATCCGGATTATGATTCTAGCATGAAATTGCTTGGGCACCTGTTAATTTTTAAGATTTTGACACATTCAGCTCAAATGTACACAATTGCTGATTATGGCTGTCAAATCTAAACCAAACGTTGTGCACTCAAATCTTTTGCTGTATTTAGTTTATTTTGGCATCCGGATTATGATTCTAGCATGAAATTGCTTGGGCACCTGTTAATTTTTAAGATTTTGACACATTCAGCTCAAATGTACACAATTGCTGATTATGGCTGTCAAATCTAAACCAAACGTTGTGCACTCAAATCTTTTGCTGTATTTAGTTTATTTTGGCCTCCGGATGATGATTCTAGCATGAAATTGCTTGGGCACCTGTTAATTTTTAAGATTTTGACACATTCAGCTCAAATGTACAATCATGCGCTAAAAACGCATTTAAAGCAATAAAAAGGTGATTATGGCTGTCAAACCTAAACCAAACGTTGTGCACTCAAATCTTTTGCTGTATTTAGTTTATTTTGGCATCCGGATGATGATTCTAGCATGAAATTGCTTGGGCACCTGTTAATTTTTAAGATTTTGACACATTCAGCTCAAATGTACAATCATGCGCTAAAAACGCATTTAAAGCAATAAAAAGGTGATTATGGCTGTCAAACCTAAACCAAACGTTGTGCACTCAAATCTTTTGCTGTATTTAGTTTATTTTGGCATCCGGATGATGATTTTAGCATGAAATTGCTTGGGCACCTGTTAATTTTTAAGATTTTGACACATTCAGCTCAAATGTACACAATTGCTGATTATGGCTGTCAAATCTAAACCAAACGTTGTGCACTCAAATCTTTTGCTGTATTTAGTTTATTTTGGCCTCCGGATGATGATTCTAGCATGAAATTGCTTGGGCACCTGTTAATTTTTAAGATTTTGACACATTCAGCTCAAATGTACAATCATGCGCTAAAAACGCATTTAAAGCAATAAAAAGGTGATTATGGCTGTCAAACCTAAACCAAACGTTGTGCACTCAAATCTTTTGCTGTATTTAGTTTATTTTGGCATCCGGATGATGATTCTAGCATGAAATTGCTTGGGCACCTGTTAATTTTTAAGATTTTGACACATTCAGCTCAAATGTACACAATTGCTGATTATGGCTGTCAAATCTAAACCAAACGTTGTGCACTCAAATCTTTTGCTGTATTTTGTTTATTTTGGCATCCGGATGATGATTCTAGCATTAAATTGCTTGGGCACCTGTTAATTTTTAAGATTTTGACACATTCAGCTCAAATGTACAATCATGCGCTAAAAACGCATTTAAAGCAATAAAAAGGTGATTATGGCTGTCAAACCTAAACCAAACGTTGTGCACTCAAATCTTTTGCTGTATTTAGTTTATTTTGGCATCCGGATGATGATTCTAGCATGAAATTGCTTGGGCACCTGTTAATTTTTAAGATTTTGACACATTCAGCTCAAATGTACACAATTGCTGATTATGGCTGTCAAATCTAAACCAAACGTTGTGCACTCAAATCTTTTGCTGTATTTAGTTTATTTTGGCATCCGGATGATGATTCTAGCATGAAATTGCTTGGGCACCTGTTAATTTTTAAGATTTTGACACATTCAGCTCAAATGTACAATCATGCGCTAAAAACGCATTTAAAGCAATAAAAAGGTGATTATGGCTGTCAAACCTAAACCAAACGTTGTGCACTCAAATCTTTTGCTGTATTTAGTTTATTTTGGCATCCGGATGATGATTCTAGCATGAAATTGCTTGGGCACCTGTTAATTTTTAAGATTTTGACACATTCAGCTCAAATGTACACAATTGCTGATTATGGCTGTCAAATCTAAACCAAACGTTGTGCATTCAAATCTTTTGCTGT
>NW_027520447.1:0-58027 GCF_051991245.1 Festucalex cinctus
CCTGTTAATTTTTAAGATTTTGACACATTCAGCTCAAATGTACAATCATGCGCTAAAAACGCATTTAAAGCAATAAAAAGGTGATTATGGCTGTCAAACCTAAACCAAACGTTGTGCACTCAAATCTTTTGCTGTATTTAGTTTATTTTGGCATCCGGATGATGATTCTAGCATGAAATTGCTTGGGCACCTGTTAATTTTTAAGATTTTGACACATTCAGCTCAAATGTACACAATTGCTGATTATGGCTGTCAAATCTAAACCAAACGTTGTGCACTCAAATCTTTTGCTGTATTTAGTTTATTTTGGCATCCGGATGATGATTCTAGCATGAAATTGCTTGGGCACCTGTTAATTTTTAAGATTTTGACACATTCAGCTCAAATGTACAATCATGCGCTAAAAACGCATTTAAAGCAATAAAAAGGTGATTATGGCTGTCAAACCTAAACCAAACGTTGTGCACTCAAATCTTTTGCTGTATTTAGTTTATTTTGGCATCCGGATGATGATTCTAGCATGAAATTGCTTGGGCACCTGTTAATTTTTAAGATTTTGACACATTCAGCTCAAATGTACACAATTGCTGATTATGGCTGTCAAATCTAAACCAAACGTTGTGCACTCAAATCTTTTGCTGTATTTAGTTTATTTTGGCATCCGGATGATGATTCTAGCACTTAATTGCTTGGGCACCTGTTAATTTTTAAGATTTTGACACATTCAGCTCAAATGTACAATCATGCGCTAAAAACGCATTTAAAGCAATAAAAAGGTGATTATGGCTGTCAAACCTAAACCAAACGTTGTTCACTCAAATCTTTTGCTGTATTTAGTTTATTTTGGCATCCGGATGATGATTCTAGCATGAAATTGCTTGGGCACCTGTTAATTTTTAAGATTTTGACACATTCAGCTCAAATGTACACAATTGCTGATTATGGCTGTCAAATCTAAACCAAACGTTGTGCACTCAAATCTTTTGCTGTATTTAGTTTATTTTGGCATCCGGATGATGATTCTAGCATGAAATTGCTTGGGCACCTGTTAATTTTTAAGATTTTGACACATTCAGCTCAAATGTACAATCATGCGCTAAAAACGCATTTAAAGCAATAAAAAGGTGATGATGGCTGTCAAACCTAAACCAAACGTTGTGCACTCAAATCTTTTGCTGTATTTAGTTTATTTTGGCATCCGGATGATGATTCTAGCATGAAATTGCTTGGGCACCTGTTAATTTTTAAGATTTTGACACATTCAGCTCAAATGTACACAATTGCTGATTATGGCTGTCAAATCTAAACCAAACGTTGTGCACTCAAATCTTTTGCTGTATTTAGTTTATTTTGGCATCCGGATGATGATTCTAGCACTTAATTGCTTGGGCACCTGTTAATTTTTAAGATTTTGACACATTCAGCTCAAATGTACAATCATGCGCTAAAAACGCATTTAAAGCAATAAAAAGGTGATTATGGCTGTCAAACCTAAACCAAACGTTGTGCACTCAAATCTTTTGCTGTATTTAGTTTATTTTGGCATCCGGATGATGATTCTAGCATGAAATTGCCTGGGCACCTGTTAATTTTTAAGATTTTGACACATTCAGCTCAAATGTACACAATTGCTGATTATGGCTGTCAAACCTAAACCAAACGTTGTGCACTCAAATCTTTTGCTATATTTAGTTTATTTTGGCATCCGGATGATGATTCTAGCATGAAATTGCTTGGGCACCTGTTAATTTTTAAGATTTTGACACATTCAGCTCAAATGTACAATCATGCGCTAAAAACGCATTTAAAGCAATAAAAAGGTGATTATGGCTGTCAAACCTAAACCAAACGTTGTGCACTCAAATCTTTTGCTGTATTTAGTTTATTTTGGCATCCGGATGATGATTCTAGCATGAAATTGTTTGGGCACCTGTTAATTTTTAAGATTTTGACACATTCAGCTCAAATGTACACAATTGCTGATTATGGCTGTCAAATCTAAACCAAGCGTTGTGCACTCAAATCTTTTGCTGTATTTAGTTTATTTTGGCATCCGGATGATGATTCTAGCACTTAATTGCTTGGGCACCTGTTAATTTTTAAGATTTTGACACATTGAGCTCAAATGTACAATCATGCGCTAAAAACGCATTTAAAGCAATAAAAAGGTGATTATGGCTGTCAAACCTAAACCAAACGTTGTGCACTCAAATCTTTTGCTGTATTTAGTTTATTTTGGCATCCGGATGATGATTCTAGCATGAAATTGCTTGGGCACCTGTTAATTTTTAAGATTTTGACACATTCAGCTCCAATGTACAATCATGCGCTAAAAACGCATTTAAAGCAATAAAAAGGTGATTATGGCTGTCAAACCTAAACCAAACGTTGTGCACTCAAATCTTTTGCTGTATTTAGTTTATTTTGGCATCCGGATGATGATTCTAGCATGAAATTGCTTGGGCACCTGTTAATTTTTAAGATTTTGACACATTCAGCTCAAATGTACAATCATGCGCTAAAAACGCATTTAAAGCAATAAAAAGGTGATTATGGCTGTCAAACCTAAACCAAACGTTGTGCACTCAAATCTTTTGCTGTATTTAGTTTATTTTGGCATCCGGATGATGATTCTAGCATGAAATTGCTTGGGCACCTGTTAATTTTTAAGATTTTGACACATTCAGCTCAAATGTACACAATTGCTGATTATGGCTGTCAAATCTAAACCAAACGTTGTGCACTCAAATCTTTTGCTGTATTTAGTTTATTTTGGCATCCGGATGATGATTCTAGCATGAAATTGCTTGGGCACCTGTTAATTTTTAAGATTTTGACACATTCAGCTCAAATGTACAATCATGCGCTAAAAACGCATTTAAAGCAATAAAAAGGTGATTATGGCTGTCAAACCTAAACCAAACGTTGTGCACTCAAATCTTTTGCTGTATTTAGTTTATTTTGGCATCCGGATGATGATTCTAGCATGAAATTGCTTGGGCACCTGTTAATTTTTAAGATTTTGACACATTCAGCTCAAATGTACACAATTGCTGATTATGGCTGTCAAATCTAAACCAAACGTTGTGCACTCAAATCTTTTGCTGTATTTAGTTTATTTTGGCATCCGGATGATGATTCTAGCACTTAATTGCTTGGGCACCTGTTAATTTTTAAGATTTTGACACATTCAGCTCAAATGTACAATCATGCGCTAAAAACGCATTTAAAGCAATAAAAAGGTGATTATGGCTGTCAAACCTAAACCAAACGTTGTTCACTCAAATCTTTTGCTGTATTTAGTTTATTTTGGCATCCGGATGATGATTCTAGCATGAAATTGCTTGGGCACCTGTTAATTTTTAAGATTTTGACACATTCAGCTCAAATGTACACAATTGCTGATTATGGCTGTCAAATCTAAACCAAACGTTGTGCACTCAAATCTTTTGCTGTATTTAGTTTATTTTGGCATCCGGATGATGATTCTAGCATGAAATTGCTTGGGCACCTGTTAATTTTTAAGATTTTGACACATTCAGCTCAAATGTACAATCATGCGCTAAAAACGCATTTAAAGCAATAAAAAGGTGATTATGGCTGTCAAACCTAAACCAAACGTTGTGCACTCAAATCTTTTGCTGTATTTAGTTTATTTTGGCATCCGGATGATGATTCTAGCATGAAATTGCTTGGGCACCTGTTAATTTTTAAGATTTTGACACATTCAGCTCAAATGTACACAATTGCTGATTATGGCTGTCAAATCTAAACCAAACGTTGTGCACTCAAATCTTTTGCTGTATTTAGTTTATTTTGGCATCCGGATGATGATTCTAGCACTTAATTGCTTGGGCACCTGTTAATTTTTAAGATTTTGACACATTCAGCTCAAATGTACAATCATGCGCTAAAAACGCATTTAAAGCAATAAAAAGGTGATTATGGCTGTCAAACCTAAACCAAACGTTGTGCACTCAAATCTTTTGCTGTATTTAGTTTATTTTGGCATCCGGATGATGATTCTAGCATGAAATTGCTTGGGCACCTGTTAATTTTTAAGATTTTGACACATTCAGCTCAAATGTACACAATTGCTGATTATGGCTGTCAAATCTAAACCAAACGTTGTGCACTCAAATCTTTTGCTGTATTTAGTTTATTTTGGCATCCGGATGATGATTCTAGCATGAAATTGCTTGGGCACCTGTTAATTTTTAAGATTTTGACACATTCAGCTCAAATGTACAATCATGCGCTAAAAACGCATTTAAAGCAATAAAAAGGTGATTATGGCTGTCAAACCTAAACCAAACGTTGTGCACTCAAATCTTTTGCTGTATTTAGTTTATTTTGGCATCCGGATGATGATTCTAGCATGAAATTGCTTGGGCACCTGTTAATTTTTAAGATTTTGACACATTCAGCTCAAATGTACAATCATGCGCTAAAAACGCATTTAAAGCAATAAAAAGGTGATTATGGCTGTCAAACCTAAACCAAACGTTGTGCACTCAAATCTTTTGCTGTATTTAGTTTATTTTGGCATCCGGATGATGATTCTAGCATGAAATTGCTTGGGCACCTGTTAATTTTTAAGATTTTGACACATTCAGCTCAAATGTACACAATTGCTGATTATGGCTGTCAAATCTAAACCAAACGTTGTGCACTCAAATCTTTTGCTGTATTTAGTTTATTTTGGCATCCGGATGATGATTCTAGCATGAAATTGCTTGGGCACCTGTTAATTTTTAAGATTTTGACACATTCAGCTCCAATGTACAATCATGCGCTAAAAACGCATTTAAAGCAATAAAAAGGTGATTATGGCTGTCAAACCTAAACCAAACGTTGTGCACTCAAATCTTTTGCTGTATTTAGTTTATTTTGGCATCCGGATGATGATTCTAGCATGAAATTGCTTGGGCACCTGTTAATTTTTAAGATTTTGACACATTCAGCTCAAATGTACAATCATGCGCTAAAAACGCATTTAAAGCAATAAAAAGGTGATTATGGCTGTCAAACCTAAACCAAACGTTGTGCACTCAAATCTTTTGCTGTATTTAGTTTATTTTGGCATCCGGATGATGATTCTAGCATGAAATTGCTTGGGCACCTGTTAATTTTTAAGATTTTGACACATTCAGCTCAAATGTACACAATTGCTGATTATGGCTGTCAAATCTAAACCAAACGTTGTGCACTCAAATCTTTTGCTGTATTTAGTTTATTTTGGCATCCGGATGATGATTCTAGCACTTAATTGCTTGGGCACCTGTTAATTTTTAAGATTTTGACACATTCAGCTCAAATGTACAATCATGCGCTAAAAACGCATTTAAAGCAATAAAAAGGTGATTATGGCTGTCAAACCTAAACCAAACGTTTTGCACTCAAATCTTTTGCTGTATTTAGTTTATTTTGGCATCCGGATGATGATTCTAGCATGAAATTGCTTGGGCACCTGTTAATTTTTAAGATTTTGACACATTCAGCTCAAATGTACACAATTGCTGATTATGGCTGTCAAATCTAAACCAAACGTTGTGCACTCAAATCTTTTGCTGTATTTTGTTTATTTTGGCCTCCGGATGATGATTCTAGCATGAAATTGCTTGGGCACCTGTTAATTTTTAAGATTTTGACACATTCAGCTCAAATGTACAATCATGCGCTAAAAACGCATTTAAAGCAATAAAAAGGTGATTATGGCTGTCAAACCTAAACCAAACGTTGTGCACTCAAATCTTTTGCTGTATTTAGTTTATTTTGGCATCCGGATGATGATTCTAGCATGAAATTGCTTGGGCACCTGTTAATTTTTAAGATTTTGACACATTCAGCTCAAATGTACACAATTGCTGATTATGGCTGTCAAATCTAAACCAAACGTTGTGCACTCAAATCTTTTGCTGTATTTAGTTTATTTTGGCATCCGGATGATGATTCTAGCACTTAATTGCTTGGGCACCTGTTAATTTTTAAGATTTTGACACATTCAGCTCAAATGTACAATCATGCGCTAAAAACGCATTTAAAGCAATAAAAAGGTGATTATGGCTGTCAAACCTAAACCAAACGTTGTGCACTCAAATCTTTTGCTGTATTTAGTTTATTTTGGCATCCGGATGATGATTCTAGCATGAAATTGCTTGGGCACCTGTTAATTTTTAAGATTTTGACACATTCAGCTCAAATGTACACAATTGCTGATTATGGCTGTCAAACCTAAACCAAACGTTGTGCACTCAAATCTTTTGCTATATTTAGTTTATTTTGGCATCCGGATGATGATTCTAGCATGAAATTGCTTGGGCACCTGTTAATTTTTAAGATTTTGACACATTCAGCTCAAATGTACAATCATGCGCTAAAAACGCATTTAAAGCAATAAAAAGGTGATTATGGCTGTCAAACCTAAACCAAACGTTGTGCACTCAAATCTTTTGCTGTATTTAGTTTATTTTGGCATCCGGATGATGATTCTAGCATGAAATTGTTTGGGCACCTGTTAATTTTTAAGATTTTGACACATTCAGCTCAAATGTACACAATTGCTGATTATGGCTGTCAAATCTAAACCAAGCGTTGTGCACTCAAATCTTTTGCTGTATTTAGTTTATTTTGGCATCCGGATGATGATTCTAGCACTTAATTGCTTGGGCACCTGTTAATTTTTAAGATTTTGACACATTGAGCTCAAATGTACAATCATGCGCTAAAAACGCATTTAAAGCAATAAAAAGGTGATTATGGCTGTCAAACCTAAACCAAACGTTGTGCACTCAAATCTTTTGCTGTATTTAGTTTATTTTGGCATCCGGATGATGATTCTAGCATGAAATTGCTTGGGCACCTGTTAATTTTTAAGATTTTGACACATTCAGCTCAAATGTACACAATTGCTGATTATGGCTGTCAAATCTAAACCAAACGTTGTGCACTCAAATCTTTTGCTGTATTTAGTTTATTTTGGCATCCGGATGATGATTCTAGCATGAAATTGCTTGGGCACCTGTTAATTTTTAAGATTTTGACACATTCAGCTCAAATGTACAATCATGCGCTAAAAACGCATTTAAAGCAATAAAAAGGTGATTATGGCTGTCAAACCTAAACCAAACGTTGTGCACTCAAATCTTTTGCTGTATTTAGTTTATTTTGGCATCCGGATGATGATTCTAGCATGAAATTGCTTGGGCACCTGTTAATTTTTAAGATTTTGACACATTCAGCTCAAATGTACACAATTGCTGATTATGGCTGTCAAATCTAAACCAAACGTTGTGCACTCAAATCTTTTGCTGTATTTAGTTTATTTTGGCATCCGGATGATGATTCTAGCATGAAATTGCTTGGGCACCTGTTAATTTTTAAGATTTTGACACATTCAGCTCCAATGTACAATCATGCGCTAAAAACGCATTTAAAGCAATAAAAAGGTGATTATGGCTGTCAAACCTAAACCAAACGTTGTGCACTCAAATCTTTTGCTGTATTTAGTTTATTTTGGCATCCGGATGATGATTCTAGCATGAAATTGCTTGGGCACCTGTTAATTTTTAAGATTTTGACACATTCAGCTCAAATGTACAATCATGCGCTAAAAACGCATTTAAAGCAATAAAAAGGTGATTATGGCTGTCAAACCTAAACCAAACGTTGTGCACTCAAATCTTTTGCTGTATTTAGTTTATTTTGGCATCCGGATGATGATTCTAGCATGAAATTGCTTGGGCACCTGTTAATTTTTAAGATTTTGACACATTCAGCTCAAATGTACACAATTGCTGATTATGGCTGTCAAATCTAAACCAAACGTTGTGCACTCAAATCTTTTGCTGTATTTAGTTTATTTTGGCATCCGGATGATGATTCTAGCACTTAATTGCTTGGGCACCTGTTAATTTTTAAGATTTTGACACATTCAGCTCAAATGTACAATCATGCGCTACAAACGCATTTAAAGCAATAAAAAGGTGATTATGGCTGTCAAACCTAAACCAAACGTTGTGCACTCAAATCTTTTGCTGTATTTAGTTTATTTTGGCATCCGGATGATGATTCTAGCATGAAATTGCTTGGGCACCTGTTAATTTTTAAGATTTTGACACATTCAGCTCAAATGTACACAATTGCTGATTATGGCTGTCAAATCGAAACCAAACGTTGTGCACTCAAATCTTTTGCTGTATTTAGTTTATTTTGGCATCCGGATGATGATTCTAGCATGAAATTGCTTGGGCACCTGTTAATTTTTAAGATTTTGACACATTCAGCTCAAATGTACAATCATGCGCTAAAAACGCATTTAAAGCAATAAAAAGGTGATTATGGCTGTCAAACCTAAACCAAACGTTGTGCACTCAAATCTTTTGCTGTATTTAGTTTATTTTGGCATCCGGATGATGATTCTAGCATGAAATTGCTTGGGCACCTGTTAATTTTTAAGATTTTGACACATTCAGCTCAAATGTACACAATTGCTGATTATGGCTGTCAAATCTAAACCAAACGTTGTGCACTCAAATCTTTTGCTGTATTTAGTTTATTTTGGCATCCGGATGATGATTCTAGCATGAAATTGCTTGGGCACCTGTTAATTTTTAAGATTTTGACACATTCAGCTCAAATGTACGATCATGCGCTAAAAACGCATTTAAAGCAATAAAAAGGTGATTATGGCTGTCAAACCTAAACCAAACGTTGTGCACTCAAATCTTTTGCTGTATTTAGTTTATTTTGGCATCCGGATGATGATTCTAGCATGAAATTGCTTGGGCACCTGTTAATTTTTAAGATTTTGACACATTCAGCTCAAATGTACACAATTGCTGATTATGGCTGTCAAATCTAAACCAAACGTTGTGCACTCAAATCTTTTGCTGTATTTAGTTTATTTTGGCATCCGGATGATGATTCTAGCACTTAATTGCTTGGGCACCTGTTAATTTTTAAGATTTTGACACATTCAGCTCAAATGTACAATCATGCGCTAAAAACGCATTTAAAGCAATAAAAAGGTGATTATGGCTGTCAAACCTAAACCAAACGTTGTGCACTCAAATCTTTTGCTGTATTTAGTTTATTTTGGCATCCGGATGATGATTCTAGCATGAAATTGCTTGGGCACCTGTTAATTTTTAAGATTTTGACACATTCAGCTCAAATGTACACAATTGCTGATTATGGCTGTCAAACCTAAACCAAACGTTGTGCACTCAAATCTTTTGCTATATTTAGTTTATTTTGGCATCCGGATGATGATTCTAGCATGAAATTGCTTGGGCACCTGTTAATTTTTAAGATTTTGACACATTCAGCTCAAATGTACAATCATGCGCTAAAAACGCATTTAAAGCAATAAAAAGGTGATTATGGCTGTCAAACCTAAACCAAACGTTGTGCACTCAAATCTTTTGCTGTATTTAGTTTATTTTGGCATCCGGATGATGATTCTAGCATGAAATTGTTTGGGCACCTGTTAATTTTTAAGATTTTGACACATTCAGCTCAAATGTACACAATTGCTGATTATGGCTGTCAAATCTAAACCAAGCGTTGTGCACTCAAATCTTTTGCTGTATTTAGTTTATTTTGGCATCCGGATGATGATTCTAGCACTTAATTGCTTGGGCACCTGTTAATTTTTAAGATTTTGACACATTGAGCTCAAATGTACAATCATGCGCTAAAAACGCATTTAAAGCAATAAAAAGGTGATTATGGCTGTCAAACCTAAACCAAACGTTGTGCACTCAAATCTTTTGCTGTATTTAGTTTATTTTGGCATCCGGATGATGATTCTAGCATGAAATTGCTTGGGCACCTGTTAATTTTTAAGATTTTGACACATTCAGCTCAAATGTACACAATTGCTGATTATGGCTGTCAAATCTAAACCAAACGTTGTGCACTCAAATCTTTTGCTGTATTTAGTTTATTTTGGCATCCGGATGATGACTCTAGCATGAAATTGCTTGGGCACCTGTTAATTTTTAAGATTTTGACACATTCAGCTCAAATGTACAATCATGCGCTAAAAACGCATTTAAAGCAATAAAAAGGTGATTATGGCTGTCAAACCTAAACCAAACGTTGTGCACTCAAATCTTTTGCTGTATTTAGTTTATTTTGGCATCCGGATGATGATTCTAGCATGAAATTGCTTGGGCACCTGTTAATTTTTAAGATTTTGACACATTCAGCTCAAATGTACACAATTGCTGATTATGGCTGTCAAATCTAAACCAAACGTTGTGCACTCAAATCTTTTGCTGTATTTAGTTTATTTTGGCATCCGGATGATGATTCTAGCATGAAATTGCTTGGGCACCTGTTAATTTTTAAGATTTTGACACATTCAGCTCCAATGTACAATCATGCGCTAAAAACGCATTTAAAGCAATAAAAAGGTGATTATGGCTGTCAAACCTAAACCAAACGTTGTGCACTCAAATCTTTTGCTGTATTTAGTTTATTTTGGCATCCGGATGATGATTCTAGCATGAAATTGCTTGGGCACCTGTTAATTTTTAAGATTTTGACACATTCAGCTCAAATGTACAATCATGCGCTAAAAACGCATTTAAAGCAATAAAAAGGTGATTATGGCTGTCAAACCTAAACCAAACGTTGTGCACTCAAATCTTTTGCTGTATTTAGTTTATTTTGGCATCCGGATGATGATTCTAGCATGAAATTGCTTGGGCACCTGTTAATTTTTAAGATTTTGACACATTCAGCTCAAATGTACACAATTGCTGATTATGGCTGTCAAATCTAAACCAAACGTTGTGCACTCAAATCTTTTGCTGTATTTAGTTTATTTTGGCATCCGGATGATGATTCTAGCATGAAATTGCTTGGGCACCTGTTAATTTTTAAGATTTTGACACATTCAGCTCAAATGTACGATCATGCGCTAAAAACGCATTTAAAGCAATAAAAAGGTGATTATGGCTGTCAAACCTAAACCAAACGTTGTGCACTCAAATCTTTTGCTGTATTTAGTTTATTTTGGCATCCGGATGATGATTCTAGCATGAAATTGCTTGGGCACCTGTTAATTTTTAAGATTTTGACACATTCAGCTCAAATGTACACAATTGCTGATTATGGCTGTCAAATCTAAACCAAACGTTGTGCACTCAAATCTTTTGCTGTATTTAGTTTATTTTGGCATCCGGATGATGATTCTAGCACTTAATTGCTTGGGCACCTGTTAATTTTTAAGATTTTGACACATTCAGCTCAAATGTACAATCATGCGCTAAAAACGCATTTAAAGCAATAAAAAGGTGATTATGGCTGTCAAACCTAAACCAAACGTTGTGCACTCAAATCTTTTGCTGTATTTAGTTTATTTTGGCATCCGGATGATGATTCTAGCATGAAATTGCTTGGGCACCTGTTAATTTTTAAGATTTTGACACATTCAGCTCAAATGTACACAATTGCTGATTATGGCTGTCAAACCTAAACCAAACGTTGTGCACTCAAATCTTTTGCTATATTTAGTTTATTTTGGCATCCGGATGATGATTCTAGCATGAAATTGCTTGGGCACCTGTTAATTTTTAAGATTTTGACACATTCAGCTCAAATGTACAATCATGCGCTAAAAACGCATTTAAAGCAATAAAAAGGTGATTATGGCTGTCAAACCTAAACCAAACGTTGTGCACTCAAATCTTTTGCTGTATTTAGTTTATTTTGGCATCCGGATGATGATTCTAGCATGAAATTGTTTGGGCACCTGTTAATTTTTAAGATTTTGACACATTCAGCTCAAATGTACACAATTGCTGATTATGGCTGTCAAATCTAAACCAAGCGTTGTGCACTCAAATCTTTTGCTGTATTTAGTTTATTTTGGCATCCGGATGATGATTCTAGCACTTAATTGCTTGGGCACCTGTTAATTTTTAAGATTTTGACACATTGAGCTCAAATGTACAATCATGCGCTAAAAACGCATTTAAAGCAATAAAAAGGTGATTATGGCTGTCAAACCTAAACCAAACGTTGTGCACTCAAATCTTTTGCTGTATTTAGTTTATTTTGGCATCCGGATGATGATTCTAGCATGAAATTGCTTGGGCACCTGTTAATTTTTAAGATTTTGACACATTCAGCTCAAATGTACACAATTGCTGATTATGGCTGTCAAATCTAAACCAAACGTTGTGCACTCAAATCTTTTGCTGTATTTAGTTTATTTTGGCATCCGGATGATGATTCTAGCATGAAATTGCTTGGGCACCTGTTAATTTTTAAGATTTTGACACATTCAGCTCAAATGTACAATCATGCGCTAAAAACGCATTTAAAGCAATAAAAAGGTGATTATGGCTGTCAAACCTAAACCAAACGTTGTGCACTCAAATCTTTTGCTGTATTTAGTTTATTTTGGCATCCGGATGATGATTCTAGCATGAAATTGCTTGGGCACCTGTTAATTTTTAAGATTTTGACACATTCAGCTCAAATGTACACAATTGCTGATTATGGCTGTCAAATCTAAACCAAACGTTGTGCACTCAAATCTTTTGCTGTATTTAGTTTATTTTGGCATCCGGATGATGATTCTAGCATGAAATTGCTTGGGCACCTGTTAATTTTTAAGATTTTGACACATTCAGCTCCAATGTACAATCATGCGCTAAAAACGCATTTAAAGCAATAAAAAGGTGATTATGGCTGTCAAACCTAAACCAAACGTTGTGCACTCAAATCTTTTGCTGTATTTAGTTTATTTTGGCATCCGGATGATGATTCTAGCATGAAATTGCTTGGGCACCTGTTAATTTTTAAGATTTTGACACATTCAGCTCAAATGTACACAATTGCTGATTATGGCTGTCAAATCTAAACCAAACGTTGTGCACTCAAATCTTTTGCTGTATTTAGTTTATTTTGGCATCCGGATGATGATTCTAGCATGAAATTGCTTGGGCACCTGTTAATTTTTAAGATTTTGACACATTCAGCTCAAATGTACAATCATGCGCTAAAAACGCATTTAAAGCAATAAAAAGGTGATTATGGCTGTCAAACCTAAACCAAACGTTGTGCACTCAAATCTTTTGCTGTATTTAGTTTATTTTGGCATCCGGATGATGATTCTAGCATGAAATTGCTTGGGCACCTGTTAATTTTTAAGATTTTGACACATTCAGCTCAAATGTACACAATTGCTGATTATGGCTGTCAAATCTAAACCAAACGTTGTGCACTCAAATCTTTTGCTGTATTTAGTTTATTTTGGCATCCGGATGATGATTCTAGCACTTAATTGCTTGGGCACCTGTTAATTTTTAAGATTTTGACACATTCAGCTCAAATGTACAATCATGCGCTAAAAACGCATTTAAAGCAATAAAAAGGTGATTATGGCTGTCAAACCTAAACCAAACGTTGTGCACTCAAATCTTTTGCTGTATTTAGTTTATTTTGGCATCCGGATGATGATTCTAGCATGAAATTGCTTGGGCACCTGTTAATTTTTAAGATTTTGACACATTCAGCTCAAATGTACACAATTGCTGATTATGGCTGTCAAATCTAAACCAAACGTTGTGCACTCAAATCTTTTGCTGTATTTAGTTTATTTTGGCATCCGGATGATGATTCTAGCACTTAATTGCTTGGGCACCTGTTAATTTTTAAGATTTTGACACATTCAGCTCAAATGTACAATCATGCGCTACAAACGCATTTAAAGCAATAAAAAGGTGATTATGGCTGTCAAACCTAAACCAAACGTTGTGCACTCAAATCTTTTGCTGTATTTAGTTTATTTTGGCATCCGGATGATGATTCTAGCATGAAATTGCTTGGGCACCTGTTAATTTTTAAGATTTTGACACATTCAGCTCAAATGTACACAATTGCTGATTATGGCTGTCAAATCGAAACCAAACGTTGTGCACTCAAATCTTTTGCTGTATTTAGTTTATTTTGGCATCCGGATGATGATTCTAGCATGAAATTGCTTGGGCACCTGTTAATTTTTAAGATTTTGACACATTCAGCTCAAATGTACAATCATGCGCTAAAAACGCATTTAAAGCAATAAAAAGGTGATTATGGCTGTCAAACCTAAACCAAACGTTGTGCACTCAAATCTTTTGCTGTATTTAGTTTATTTTGGCATCCGGATGATGATTCTAGCATGAAATTGCTTGGGCACCTGTTAATTTTTAAGATTTTGACACATTCAGCTCAAATGTACACAATTGCTGATTATGGCTGTCAAATCTAAACCAAACGTTGTGCACTCAAATCTTTTGCTGTATTTAGTTTATTTTGGCATCCGGATGATGATTCTAGCATGAAATTGCTTGGGCACCTGTTAATTTTTAAGATTTTGACACATTCAGCTCAAATGTACAATCATGCGCTAAAAACGCATTTAAAGCAATAAAAAGGTGATTATGGCTGTCAAACCTAAACCAAACGTTGTGCACTCAAATCTTTTGCTGTATTTAGTTTATTTTGGCATCCGGATGATGATTCTAGCATGAAATTGCTTGGGCACCTGTTAATTTTTAAGATTTTGACACATTCAGCTCAAATGTACAATCATGCGCTAAAAACGCATTTAAAGCAATAAAAAGGTGATTATGGCTGTCAAACCTAAACCAAACGTTGTGCACTCAAATCTTTTGCTGTATTTAGTTTATTTTGGCATCCGGATGATGATTCTAGCATGAAATTGCTTGGGCACCTGTTAATTTTTAAGATTTTGACACATTCAGCTCAAATGTACACAATTGCTGATTATGGCTGTCAAATCTAAACCAAACGTTGTGCACTCAAATCTTTTGCTGTATTTAGTTTATTTTGGCATCCGGATGATGATTCTAGCATGAAATTGCTTGGGCACCTGTTAATTTTTAAGATTTTGACACATTCAGCTCCAATGTACAATCATGCGCTAAAAACGCATTTAAAGCAATAAAAAGGTGATTATGGCTGTCAAACCTAAACCAAACGTTGTGCACTCAAATCTTTTGCTGTATTTAGTTTATTTTGGCATCCGGATGATGATTCTAGCATGAAATTGCTTGGGCACCTGTTAATTTTTAAGATTTTGACACATTCAGCTCAAATGTACAATCATGCGCTAAAAACGCATTTAAAGCAATAAAAAGGTGATTATGGCTGTCAAACCTAAACCAAACGTTGTGCACTCAAATCTTTTGCTGTATTTAGTTTATTTTGGCATCCGGATGATGATTCTAGCATGAAATTGCTTGGGCACCTGTTAATTTTTAAGATTTTGACACATTCAGCTCAAATGTACACAATTGCTGATTATGGCTGTCAAATCTAAACCAAACGTTGTGCACTCAAATCTTTTGCTGTATTTAGTTTATTTTGGCATCCGGATGATGATTCTAGCACTTAATTGCTTGGGCACCTGTTAATTTTTAAGATTTTGACACATTCAGCTCAAATGTACAATCATGCGCTAAAAACGCATTTAAAGCAATAAAAAGGTGATTATGGCTGTCAAACCTAAACCAAACGTTTTGCACTCAAATCTTTTGCTGTATTTAGTTTATTTTGGCATCCGGATGATGATTCTAGCATGAAATTGCTTGGGCACCTGTTAATTTTTAAGATTTTGACACATTCAGCTCAAATGTACACAATTGCTGATTATGGCTGTCAAATCTAAACCAAACGTTGTGCACTCAAATCTTTTGCTGTATTTTGTTTATTTTGGCCTCCGGATGATGATTCTAGCATGAAATTGCTTGGGCACCTGTTAATTTTTAAGATTTTGACACATTCAGCTCAAATGTACAATCATGCGCTAAAAACGCATTTAAAGCAATAAAAAGGTGATTATGGCTGTCAAACCTAAACCAAACGTTGTGCACTCAAATCTTTTGCTGTATTTAGTTTATTTTGGCATCCGGATGATGATTCTAGCATGAAATTGCTTGGGCACCTGTTAATTTTTAAGATTTTGACACATTCAGCTCAAATGTACACAATTGCTGATTATGGCTGTCAAATCTAAACCAAACGTTGTGCACTCAAATCTTTTGCTGTATTTAGTTTATTTTGGCATCCGGATGATGATTCTAGCACTTAATTGCTTGGGCACCTGTTAATTTTTAAGATTTTGACACATTCAGCTCAAATGTACAATCATGCGCTAAAAACGCATTTAAAGCAATAAAAAGGTGATTATGGCTGTCAAACCTAAACCAAACGTTGTGCACTCAAATCTTTTGCTGTATTTAGTTTATTTTGGCATCCGGATGATGATTCTAGCATGAAATTGCTTGGGCACCTGTTAATTTTTAAGATTTTGACACATTCAGCTCAAATGTACACAATTGCTGATTATGGCTGTCAAACCTAAACCAAACGTTGTGCACTCAAATCTTTTGCTATATTTAGTTTATTTTGGCATCCGGATGATGATTCTAGCATGAAATTGCTTGGGCACCTGTTAATTTTTAAGATTTTGACACATTCAGCTCAAATGTACAATCATGCGCTAAAAACGCATTTAAAGCAATAAAAAGGTGATTATGGCTGTCAAACCTAAACCAAACGTTGTGCACTCAAATCTTTTGCTGTATTTAGTTTATTTTGGCATCCGGATGATGATTCTAGCATGAAATTGTTTGGGCACCTGTTAATTTTTAAGATTTTGACACATTCAGCTCAAATGTACACAATTGCTGATTATGGCTGTCAAATCTAAACCAAGCGTTGTGCACTCAAATCTTTTGCTGTATTTAGTTTATTTTGGCATCCGGATGATGATTCTAGCACTTAATTGCTTGGGCACCTGTTAATTTTTAAGATTTTGACACATTGAGCTCAAATGTACAATCATGCGCTAAAAACGCATTTAAAGCAATAAAAAGGTGATTATGGCTGTCAAACCTAAACCAAACGTTGTGCACTCAAATCTTTTGCTGTATTTAGTTTATTTTGGCATCCGGATGATGATTCTAGCATGAAATTGCTTGGGCACCTGTTAATTTTTAAGATTTTGACACATTCAGCTCAAATGTACACAATTGCTGATTATGGCTGTCAAATCTAAACCAAACGTTGTGCACTCAAATCTTTTGCTGTATTTAGTTTATTTTGGCATCCGGATGATGATTCTAGCATGAAATTGCTTGGGCACCTGTTAATTTTTAAGATTTTGACACATTCAGCTCAAATGTACAATCATGCGCTAAAAACGCATTTAAAGCAATAAAAAGGTGATTATGGCTGTCAAACCTAAACCAAACGTTGTGCACTCAAATCTTTTGCTGTATTTAGTTTATTTTGGCATCCGGATGATGATTCTAGCATGAAATTGCTTGGGCACCTGTTAATTTTTAAGATTTTGACACATTCAGCTCAAATGTACACAATTGCTGATTATGGCTGTCAAATCTAAACCAAACGTTGTGCACTCAAATCTTTTGCTGTATTTAGTTTATTTTGGCATCCGGATGATGATTCTAGCATGAAATTGCTTGGGCACCTGTTAATTTTTAAGATTTTGACACATTCAGCTCCAATGTACAATCATGCGCTAAAAACGCATTTAAAGCAATAAAAAGGTGATTATGGCTGTCAAACCTAAACCAAACGTTGTGCACTCAAATCTTTTGCTGTATTTAGTTTATTTTGGCATCCGGATGATGATTCTAGCATGAAATTGCTTGGGCACCTGTTAATTTTTAAGATTTTGACACATTCAGCTCAAATGTACAATCATGCGCTAAAAACGCATTTAAAGCAATAAAAAGGTGATTATGGCTGTCAAACCTAAACCAAACGTTGTGCACTCAAATCTTTTGCTGTATTTAGTTTATTTTGGCATCCGGATGATGATTCTAGCATGAAATTGCTTGGGCACCTGTTAATTTTTAAGATTTTGACACATTCAGCTCAAATGTACACAATTGCTGATTATGGCTGTCAAATCTAAACCAAACGTTGTGCACTCAAATCTTTTGCTGTATTTAGTTTATTTTGGCATCCGGATGATGATTCTAGCACTTAATTGCTTGGGCACCTGTTAATTTTTAAGATTTTGACACATTCAGCTCAAATGTACAATCATGCGCTACAAACGCATTTAAAGCAATAAAAAGGTGATTATGGCTGTCAAACCTAAACCAAACGTTGTGCACTCAAATCTTTTGCTGTATTTAGTTTATTTTGGCATCCGGATGATGATTCTAGCATGAAATTGCTTGGGCACCTGTTAATTTTTAAGATTTTGACACATTCAGCTCAAATGTACACAATTGCTGATTATGGCTGTCAAATCGAAACCAAACGTTGTGCACTCAA
The DNA here is from genome assembly GCF_051991245.1 of Festucalex cinctus. NCBI lineage: Eukaryota > Metazoa > Chordata > Actinopteri > Syngnathiformes > Syngnathidae > Festucalex > Festucalex cinctus. The sequence continues at coordinate 18,340 of NW_027520447.1, forward strand.
ATCTTTTGCTGTATTTAGTTTATTTTGGCATCCGGATGATGATTCTAGCATGAAATTGCTTGGGCACCTGTTAATTTTTAAGATTTTGACACATTCAGCTCAAATGTACAATCATGCGCTAAAAACGCATTTAAAGCAATAAAAAGGTGATTATGGCTGTCAAACCTAAACCAAACGTTGTGCACTCAAATCTTTTGCTGTATTTAGTTTATTTTGGCATCCGGATGATGATTCTAGCATGAAATTGCTTGGGCACCTGTTAATTTTTAAGATTTTGACACATTCAGCTCAAATGTACACAATTGCTGATTATGGCTGTCAAATCTAAACCAAACGTTGTGCACTCAAATCTTTTGCTGTATTTAGTTTATTTTGGCATCCGGATGATGATTCTAGCATGAAATTGCTTGGGCACCTGTTAATTTTTAAGATTTTGACACATTCAGCTCAAATGTACGATCATGCGCTAAAAACGCATTTAAAGCAATAAAAAGGTGATTATGGCTGTCAAACCTAAACCAAACGTTGTGCACTCAAATCTTTTGCTGTATTTAGTTTATTTTGGCATCCGGATGATGATTCTAGCATGAAATTGCTTGGGCACCTGTTAATTTTTAAGATTTTGACACATTCAGCTCAAATGTACACAATTGCTGATTATGGCTGTCAAATCTAAACCAAACGTTGTGCACTCAAATCTTTTGCTGTATTTAGTTTATTTTGGCATCCGGATGATGATTCTAGCACTTAATTGCTTGGGCACCTGTTAATTTTTAAGATTTTGACACATTCAGCTCAAATGTACAATCATGCGCTAAAAACGCATTTAAAGCAATAAAAAGGTGATTATGGCTGTCAAACCTAAACCAAACGTTGTGCACTCAAATCTTTTGCTGTATTTAGTTTATTTTGGCATCCGGATGATGATTCTAGCATGAAATTGCTTGGGCACCTGTTAATTTTTAAGATTTTGACACATTCAGCTCAAATGTACACAATTGCTGATTATGGCTGTCAAACCTAAACCAAACGTTGTGCACTCAAATCTTTTGCTATATTTAGTTTATTTTGGCATCCGGATGATGATTCTAGCATGAAATTGCTTGGGCACCTGTTAATTTTTAAGATTTTGACACATTCAGCTCAAATGTACAATCATGCGCTAAAAACGCATTTAAAGCAATAAAAAGGTGATTATGGCTGTCAAACCTAAACCAAACGTTGTGCACTCAAATCTTTTGCTGTATTTAGTTTATTTTGGCATCCGGATGATGATTCTAGCATGAAATTGTTTGGGCACCTGTTAATTTTTAAGATTTTGACACATTCAGCTCAAATGTACACAATTGCTGATTATGGCTGTCAAATCTAAACCAAGCGTTGTGCACTCAAATCTTTTGCTGTATTTAGTTTATTTTGGCATCCGGATGATGATTCTAGCACTTAATTGCTTGGGCACCTGTTAATTTTTAAGATTTTGACACATTGAGCTCAAATGTACAATCATGCGCTAAAAACGCATTTAAAGCAATAAAAAGGTGATTATGGCTGTCAAACCTAAACCAAACGTTGTGCACTCAAATCTTTTGCTGTATTTAGTTTATTTTGGCATCCGGATGATGATTCTAGCATGAAATTGCTTGGGCACCTGTTAATTTTTAAGATTTTGACACATTCAGCTCAAATGTACACAATTGCTGATTATGGCTGTCAAATCTAAACCAAACGTTGTGCACTCAAATCTTTTGCTGTATTTAGTTTATTTTGGCATCCGGATGATGACTCTAGCATGAAATTGCTTGGGCACCTGTTAATTTTTAAGATTTTGACACATTCAGCTCAAATGTACAATCATGCGCTAAAAACGCATTTAAAGCAATAAAAAGGTGATTATGGCTGTCAAACCTAAACCAAACGTTGTGCACTCAAATCTTTTGCTGTATTTAGTTTATTTTGGCATCCGGATGATGATTCTAGCATGAAATTGCTTGGGCACCTGTTAATTTTTAAGATTTTGACACATTCAGCTCAAATGTACACAATTGCTGATTATGGCTGTCAAATCTAAACCAAACGTTGTGCACTCAAATCTTTTGCTGTATTTAGTTTATTTTGGCATCCGGATGATGATTCTAGCATGAAATTGCTTGGGCACCTGTTAATTTTTAAGATTTTGACACATTCAGCTCCAATGTACAATCATGCGCTAAAAACGCATTTAAAGCAATAAAAAGGTGATTATGGCTGTCAAACCTAAACCAAACGTTGTGCACTCAAATCTTTTGCTGTATTTAGTTTATTTTGGCATCCGGATGATGATTCTAGCATGAAATTGCTTGGGCACCTGTTAATTTTTAAGATTTTGACACATTCAGCTCAAATGTACAATCATGCGCTAAAAACGCATTTAAAGCAATAAAAAGGTGATTATGGCTGTCAAACCTAAACCAAACGTTGTGCACTCAAATCTTTTGCTGTATTTAGTTTATTTTGGCATCCGGATGATGATTCTAGCATGAAATTGCTTGGGCACCTGTTAATTTTTAAGATTTTGACACATTCAGCTCAAATGTACACAATTGCTGATTATGGCTGTCAAATCTAAACCAAACGTTGTGCACTCAAATCTTTTGCTGTATTTAGTTTATTTTGGCATCCGGATGATGATTCTAGCATGAAATTGCTTGGGCACCTGTTAATTTTTAAGATTTTGACACATTCAGCTCAAATGTACGATCATGCGCTAAAAACGCATTTAAAGCAATAAAAAGGTGATTATGGCTGTCAAACCTAAACCAAACGTTGTGCACTCAAATCTTTTGCTGTATTTAGTTTATTTTGGCATCCGGATGATGATTCTAGCATGAAATTGCTTGGGCACCTGTTAATTTTTAAGATTTTGACACATTCAGCTCAAATGTACACAATTGCTGATTATGGCTGTCAAATCTAAACCAAACGTTGTGCACTCAAATCTTTTGCTGTATTTAGTTTATTTTGGCATCCGGATGATGATTCTAGCACTTAATTGCTTGGGCACCTGTTAATTTTTAAGATTTTGACACATTCAGCTCAAATGTACAATCATGCGCTAAAAACGCATTTAAAGCAATAAAAAGGTGATTATGGCTGTCAAACCTAAACCAAACGTTGTGCACTCAAATCTTTTGCTGTATTTAGTTTATTTTGGCATCCGGATGATGATTCTAGCATGAAATTGCTTGGGCACCTGTTAATTTTTAAGATTTTGACACATTCAGCTCAAATGTACACAATTGCTGATTATGGCTGTCAAACCTAAACCAAACGTTGTGCACTCAAATCTTTTGCTATATTTAGTTTATTTTGGCATCCGGATGATGATTCTAGCATGAAATTGCTTGGGCACCTGTTAATTTTTAAGATTTTGACACATTCAGCTCAAATGTACAATCATGCGCTAAAAACGCATTTAAAGCAATAAAAAGGTGATTATGGCTGTCAAACCTAAACCAAACGTTGTGCACTCAAATCTTTTGCTGTATTTAGTTTATTTTGGCATCCGGATGATGATTCTAGCATGAAATTGTTTGGGCACCTGTTAATTTTTAAGATTTTGACACATTCAGCTCAAATGTACACAATTGCTGATTATGGCTGTCAAATCTAAACCAAGCGTTGTGCACTCAAATCTTTTGCTGTATTTAGTTTATTTTGGCATCCGGATGATGATTCTAGCACTTAATTGCTTGGGCACCTGTTAATTTTTAAGATTTTGACACATTGAGCTCAAATGTACAATCATGCGCTAAAAACGCATTTAAAGCAATAAAAAGGTGATTATGGCTGTCAAACCTAAACCAAACGTTGTGCACTCAAATCTTTTGCTGTATTTAGTTTATTTTGGCATCCGGATGATGATTCTAGCATGAAATTGCTTGGGCACCTGTTAATTTTTAAGATTTTGACACATTCAGCTCAAATGTACACAATTGCTGATTATGGCTGTCAAATCTAAACCAAACGTTGTGCACTCAAATCTTTTGCTGTATTTAGTTTATTTTGGCATCCGGATGATGATTCTAGCATGAAATTGCTTGGGCACCTGTTAATTTTTAAGATTTTGACACATTCAGCTCAAATGTACAATCATGCGCTAAAAACGCATTTAAAGCAATAAAAAGGTGATTATGGCTGTCAAACCTAAACCAAACGTTGTGCACTCAAATCTTTTGCTGTATTTAGTTTATTTTGGCATCCGGATGATGATTCTAGCATGAAATTGCTTGGGCACCTGTTAATTTTTAAGATTTTGACACATTCAGCTCAAATGTACACAATTGCTGATTATGGCTGTCAAATCTAAACCAAACGTTGTGCACTCAAATCTTTTGCTGTATTTAGTTTATTTTGGCATCCGGATGATGATTCTAGCATGAAATTGCTTGGGCACCTGTTAATTTTTAAGATTTTGACACATTCAGCTCCAATGTACAATCATGCGCTAAAAACGCATTTAAAGCAATAAAAAGGTGATTATGGCTGTCAAACCTAAACCAAACGTTGTGCACTCAAATCTTTTGCTGTATTTAGTTTATTTTGGCATCCGGATGATGATTCTAGCATGAAATTGCTTGGGCACCTGTTAATTTTTAAGATTTTGACACATTCAGCTCAAATGTACAATCATGCGCTAAAAACGCATTTAAAGCAATAAAAAGGTGATTATGGCTGTCAAACCTAAACCAAACGTTGTGCACTCAAATCTTTTGCTGTATTTAGTTTATTTTGGCATCCGGATGATGATTCTAGCATGAAATTGCTTGGGCACCTGTTAATTTTTAAGATTTTGACACATTCAGCTCAAATGTACACAATTGCTGATTATGGCTGTCAAATCTAAACCAAACGTTGTGCACTCAAATCTTTTGCTGTATTTAGTTTATTTTGGCATCCGGATGATGATTCTAGCACTTAATTGCTTGGGCACCTGTTAATTTTTAAGATTTTGACACATTCAGCTCAAATGTACAATCATGCGCTACAAACGCATTTAAAGCAATAAAAAGGTGATTATGGCTGTCAAACCTAAACCAAACGTTGTGCACTCAAATCTTTTGCTGTATTTAGTTTATTTTGGCATCCGGATGATGATTCTAGCATGAAATTGCTTGGGCACCTGTTAATTTTTAAGATTTTGACACATTCAGCTCAAATGTACACAATTGCTGATTATGGCTGTCAAATCGAAACCAAACGTTGTGCACTCAAATCTTTTGCTGTATTTAGTTTATTTTGGCATCCGGATGATGATTCTAGCATGAAATTGCTTGGGCACCTGTTAATTTTTAAGATTTTGACACATTCAGCTCAAATGTACAATCATGCGCTAAAAACGCATTTAAAGCAATAAAAAGGTGATTATGGCTGTCAAACCTAAACCAAACGTTGTGCACTCAAATCTTTTGCTGTATTTAGTTTATTTTGGCATCCGGATGATGATTCTAGCATGAAATTGCTTGGGCACCTGTTAATTTTTAAGATTTTGACACATTCAGCTCAAATGTACACAATTGCTGATTATGGCTGTCAAATCTAAACCAAACGTTGTGCACTCAAATCTTTTGCTGTATTTAGTTTATTTTGGCATCCGGATGATGATTCTAGCACTTAATTGCTTGGGCACCTGTTAATTTTTAAGATTTTGACACATTCAGCTCAAATGTACAATCATGCGCTAAAAACGCATTTAAAGCAATAAAAAGGTGATTATGGCTGTCAAACCTAAACCAAACGTTGTGCACTCAAATCTTTTGCTGTATTTAGTTTATTTTGGCATCCGGATGATGATTCTAGCATGAAATTGCTTGGGCACCTGTTAATTTTTAAGATTTTGACACATTCAGCTCAAATGTACACAATTGCTGATTATGGCTGTCAAACCTAAACCAAACGTTGTGCACTCAAATCTTTTGCTATATTTAGTTTATTTTGGCATCCGGATGATGATTCTAGCATGAAATTGCTTGGGCACCTGTTAATTTTTAAGATTTTGACACATTCAGCTCAAATGTACACAATTGCTGATTATGGCTGTCAAACCTAAACCAAACGCTGTGCACTCAAATCTTTTGCTGTATTTAGTTTATTTTGGCATCCGGATGATGATTCTAGCATGAAATTGCTTGGGCACCTGTTAATTTTTAAGATTTTGACACATTCAGCTCAAATGTACACAATTGCTGATTATGGCTGTCAAATCTAAACCAAAGGTTGTGCACTCAAATCTTTTGCTGTATTTAGTTTAATTTGGCATCCGGATGATGATTCTAGCATGAAATTGCTTGGGCACCTGTTAATTTTTAAGATTTTGACACATTTAGCTCAAATGTACAATCATGCGCTAAAAACGCATTTAAAGCAATAAAAAGGTGATTATGGCTGTCAAACCTAAACCAAACGTTGTGCACTCAAATCTTTTGCTGTATTTAGTTTAATTTGGGATCCGGATGATGATTCTAGCATGAAATTGCTTGGGCACCTGTTAATTTTTAAGATTTTGACACATTCAGCTCAAATGTACACAATTGCTGATTATGGCTGTCAAATCTAAACCAAACGTTGTGCACTGAAATCTTTTGCTATATTTAGTTTATTTTGGCATCCGGATGATGATTCTAGCATGAAATTGCTTGGGCACCTGTTAATTTTTAAGATTTTGACACATTCAGCTCAAATGTACAATCATGCGCTAAAAACGCATTTAAAGCAATAAAAAGGTGATTATGGCTGTCAAACCTAAACCAAACGTTGTGCACTCAAATCTTTTGCTGTATTTAGTTTATTTTGGCATCCGGATGATGATTCTAGCATGAAATTGCTTGGGCACCTGTTAATTTTTAAGATTTTGACACATTCAGCTCAAATGTACACAATTGCTGATTATGGCTGTCAAATCTAAACCAAACGTTGTGCACTCAAATCTTTTGCTGTATTTAGTTTATTTTGGCATCCGGATGATGATTCTAGCATGAAATTGCTTGGGCACCTGTTAATTTTTAAGATTTTGACACATTCAGCTCCAATGTACAATCATGCGCTAAAAACGCATTTAAAGCAATAAAAAGGTGATTATGGCTGTCAAACCTAAACCAAACGTTGTGCACTCAAATCTTTTGCTGTATTTAGTTTATTTTGGCATCCGGATGATGATTCTAGCATGAAATTGCTTGGGCACCTGTTAATTTTTAAGATTTTGACACATTCAGCTCAAATGTACAATCATGCGCTAAAAACGCATTTAAAGCAATAAAAAGGTGATTATGGCTGTCAAACCTAAACCAAACGTTGTGCACTCAAATCTTTTGCTGTATTTAGTTTATTTTGGCATCCGGATGATGATTCTAGCATGAAATTGCTTGGGCACCTGTTAATTTTTAAGATTTTGACACATTCAGCTCAAATGTACACAATTGCTGATTATGGCTGTCAAATCTAAACCAAACGTTGTGCACTCAAATCTTTTGCTGTATTTAGTTTATTTTGGCATCCGGATGATGATTCTAGCACTTAATTGCTTGGGCACCTGTTAATTTTTAAGATTTTGACACATTCAGCTCAAATGTACAATCATGCGCTACAAACGCATTTAAAGCAATAAAAAGGTGATTATGGCTGTCAAACCTAAACCAAACGTTGTGCACTCAAATCTTTTGCTGTATTTAGTTTATTTTGGCATCCGGATGATGATTCTAGCATGAAATTGCTTGGGCACCTGTTAATTTTTAAGATTTTGACACATTCAGCTCAAATGTACACAATTGCTGATTATGGCTGTCAAATCGAAACCAAACGTTGTGCACTCAAATCTTTTGCTGTATTTAGTTTATTTTGGCATCCGGATGATGATTCTAGCATGAAATTGCTTGGGCACCTGTTAATTTTTAAGATTTTGACACATTCAGCTCAAATGTACAATCATGCGCTAAAAACGCATTTAAAGCAATAAAAAGGTGATTATGGCTGTCAAACCTAAACCAAACGTTGTGCACTCAAATCTTTTGCTGTATTTAGTTTATTTTGGCATCCGGATGATGATTCTAGCATGAAATTGCTTGGGCACCTGTTAATTTTTAAGATTTTGACACATTCAGCTCAAATGTACACAATTGCTGATTATGGCTGTCAAATCTAAACCAAACGTTGTGCACTCAAATCTTTTGCTGTATTTAGTTTATTTTGGCATCCGGATGATGATTCTAGCACTTAATTGCTTGGGCACCTGTTAATTTTTAAGATTTTGACACATTCAGCTCAAATGTACAATCATGCGCTAAAAACGCATTTAAAGCAATAAAAAGGTGATTATGGCTGTCAAACCTAAACCAAACGTTGTGCACTCAAATCTTTTGCTGTATTTAGTTTATTTTGGCATCCGGATGATGATTCTAGCATGAAATTGCTTGGGCACCTGTTAATTTTTAAGATTTTGACACATTCAGCTCAAATGTACACAATTGCTGATTATGGCTGTCAAACCTAAACCAAACGTTGTGCACTCAAATCTTTTGCTATATTTAGTTTATTTTGGCATCCGGATGATGATTCTAGCATGAAATTGCTTGGGCACCTGTTAATTTTTAAGATTTTGACACATTCAGCTCAAATGTACAATCATGCGCTAAAAACGCATTTAAAGCAATAAAAAGGTGATTATGGCTGTCAAACCTAAACCAAACGTTGTGCACTCAAATCTTTTGCTGTATTTAGTTTATTTTGGCATCCGGATGATGATTCTAGCATGAAATTGTTTGGGCACCTGTTAATTTTTAAGATTTTGACACATTCAGCTCAAATGTACACAATTGCTGATTATGGCTGTCAAATCTAAACCAAGCGTTGTGCACTCAAATCTTTTGCTGTATTTAGTTTATTTTGGCATCCGGATGATGATTCTAGCATGAAATTGCTTGGGCACCTGTTAATTTTTAAGATTTTGACACATTGAGCTCAAATGTACAATCATGCGCTAAAAACGCATTTAAAGCAATAAAAAGGTGATTATGGCTGTCAAACCTAAACCAAACGTTGTGCACTCAAATCTTTTGCTGTATTTAGTTTATTTTGGCATCCGGATGATGATTCTAGCATGAAATTGCTTGGGCACCTGTTAATTTTTAAGATTTTGACACATCAGCTCAAATGTACACAATTGCTGATTATGGCTGTCAAATCTAAACCAAACGTTGTGCACTCAAATCTTTTGCTGTATTTAGTTTATTTTGGCATCCGGATGATGATTCTAGCATGAAATTGCTTGGGCACCTGTTAATTTTTAAGATTTTGACACATTCAGCTCAAATGTACAATCATGCGCTAAAAACGCATTTAAAGCAATAAAAAGGTGATTATGGCTGTCAAACCTAAACCAAACGTTGTGCACTCAAATCTTTTGCTGTATTTAGTTTATTTTGGCATCCGGATGATGATTCTAGCATGAAATTGCTTGGGCACCTGTTAATTTTTAAGATTTTGACACATTCAGCTCAAATGTACACAATTGCTGATTATGGCTGTCAAATCTAAACCAAACGTTGTGCACTCAAATCTTTTGCTGTATTTAGTTTATTTTGGCATCCGGATGATGATTCTAGCATGAAATTGCTTGGGCACCTGTTAATTTTTAAGATTTTGACACATTCAGCTCCAATGTACAATCATGCGCTAAAAACGCATTTAAAGCAATAAAAAGGTGATTATGGCTGTCAAACCTAAACCAAACGTTGTGCACTCAAATCTTTTGCTGTATTTAGTTTATTTTGGCATCCGGATGATGATTCTAGCATGAAATTGCTTGGGCACCTGTTAATTTTTAAGATTTTGACACATTCAGCTCAAATGTACAATCATGCGCTAAAAACGCATTTAAAGCAATAAAAAGGTGATTATGGCTGTCAAACCTAAACCAAACGTTGTGCACTCAAATCTTTTGCTGTATTTAGTTTATTTTGGCATCCGGATGATGATTCTAGCATGAAATTGCTTGGGCACCTGTTAATTTTTAAGATTTTGACACATTCAGCTCAAATGTACACAATTGCTGATTATGGCTGTCAAATCTAAACCAAACGTTGTGCACTCAAATCTTTTGCTGTATTTAGTTTATTTTGGCATCCGGATGATGATTCTAGCACTTAATTGCTTGGGCACCTGTTAATTTTTAAGATTTTGACACATTCAGCTCAAATGTACAATCATGCGCTAAAAACGCATTTAAAGCAATAAAAAGGTGATTATGGCTGTCAAACCTAAACCAAACGTTGTGCACTCAAATCTTTTGCTGTATTTAGTTTATTTTGGCATCCGGATGATGATTCTAGCATGAAATTGCTTGGGCACCTGTTAATTTTTAAGATTTTGACACATTCAGCTCAAATGTACACAATTGCTGATTATGGCTGTCAAACCTAAACCAAACGTTGTGCACTCAAATCTTTTGCTATATTTAGTTTATTTTGGCATCCGGATGATGATTCTAGCATGAAATTGCTTGGGCACCTGTTAATTTTTAAGATTTTGACACATTCAGCTCAAATGTACAATCATGCGCTAAAAACGCATTTAAAGCAATAAAAAGGTGATTATGGCTGTCAAACCTAAACCAAACGTTGTGCACTCAAATCTTTTGCTGTATTTAGTTTATTTTGGCATCCGGATGATGATTCTAGCATGAAATTGTTTGGGCACCTGTTAATTTTTAAGATTTTGACACATTCAGCTCAAATGTACACAATTGCTGATTATGGCTGTCAAATCTAAACCAAGCGTTGTGCACTCAAATCTTTTGCTGTATTTAGTTTATTTTGGCATCCGGATGATGATTCTAGCATGAAATTGCTTGGGCACCTGTTAATTTTTAAGATTTTGACACATTGAGCTCAAATGTACAATCATGCGCTAAAAACGCATTTAAAGCAATAAAAAGGTGATTATGGCTGTCAAACCTAAACCAAACGTTGTGCACTCAAATCTTTTGCTGTATTTAGTTTATTTTGGCATCCGGATGATGATTCTAGCATGAAATTGCTTGGGCACCTGTTAATTTTTAAGATTTTGACACATCAGCTCAAATGTACACAATTGCTGATTATGGCTGTCAAATCTAAACCAAACGTTGTGCACTCAAATCTTTTGCTGTATTTAGTTTATTTTGGCATCCGGATGATGATTCTAGCATGAAATTGCTTGGGCACCTGTTAATTTTTAAGATTTTGACACATTCAGCTCAAATGTACAATCATGCGCTAAAAACGCATTTAAAGCAATAAAAAGGTGATTATGGCTGTCAAACCTAAACCAAACGTTGTGCACTCAAATCTTTTGCTGTATTTAGTTTATTTTGGCATCCGGATGATGATTCTAGCATGAAATTGCTTGGGCACCTGTTAATTTTTAAGATTTTGACACATTCAGCTCAAATGTACACAATTGCTGATTATGGCTGTCAAATCTAAACCAAACGTTGTGCACTCAAATCTTTTGCTGTATTTAGTTTATTTTGGCATCCGGATGATGATTCTAGCATGAAATTGCTTGGGCACCTGTTAATTTTTAAGATTTTGACACATTCAGCTCCAATGTACAATCATGCGCTAAAAACGCATTTAAAGCAATAAAAAGGTGATTATGGCTGTCAAACCTAAACCAAACGTTGTGCACTCAAATCTTTTGCTGTATTTAGTTTATTTTGGCATCCGGATGATGATTCTAGCATGAAATTGCTTGGGCACCTGTTAATTTTTAAGATTTTGACACATTCAGCTCAAATGTACAATCATGCGCTAAAAACGCATTTAAAGCAATAAAAAGGTGATTATGGCTGTCAAACCTAAACCAAACGTTGTGCACTCAAATCTTTTGCTGTATTTAGTTTATTTTGGCATCCGGATGATGATTCTAGCATGAAATTGCTTGGGCACCTGTTAATTTTTAAGATTTTGACACATTCAGCTCAAATGTACACAATTGCTGATTATGGCTGTCAAATCTAAACCAAACGTTGTGCACTCAAATCTTTTGCTGTATTTAGTTTATTTTGGCATCCGGATGATGATTCTAGCACTTAATTGCTTGGGCACCTGTTAATTTTTAAGATTTTGACACATTCAGCTCAAATGTACAATCATGCGCTACAAACGCATTTAAAGCAATAAAAAGGTGATTATGGCTGTCAAACCTAAACCAAACGTTGTGCACTCAAATCTTTTGCTGTATTTAGTTTATTTTGGCATCCGGATGATGATTCTAGCATGAAATTGCTTGGGCACCTGTTAATTTTTAAGATTTTGACACATTCAGCTCAAATGTACACAATTGCTGATTATGGCTGTCAAATCGAAACCAAACGTTGTGCACTCAAATCTTTTGCTGTATTTAGTTTATTTTGGCATCCGGATGATGATTCTAGCATGAAATTGCTTGGGCACCTGTTAATTTTTAAGATTTTGACACATTCAGCTCAAATGTACAATCATGCGCTAAAAACGCATTTAAAGCAATAAAAAGGTGATTATGGCTGTCAAACCTAAACCAAACGTTGTGCACTCAAATCTTTTGCTGTATTTAGTTTATTTTGGCATCCGGATGATGATTCTAGCATGAAATTGCTTGGGCACCTGTTAATTTTTAAGATTTTGACACATTCAGCTCAAATGTACACAATTGCTGATTATGGCTGTCAAATCGAAACCAAACGTTGTGCACTCAAATCTTTTGCTGTATTTAGTTTATTTTGGCATCCGGATGATGATTCTAGCATGAAATTGCTTGGGCACCTGTTAATTTTTAAGATTTTGACACATTCAGCTCAAATGTACAATCATGCGCTAAAAACGCATTTAAAGCAATAAAAAGGTGATTATGGCTGTCAAACCTAAACCAAACGTTGTGCACTCAAATCTTTTGCTGTATTTAGTTTATTTTGGCATCCGGATGATGATTCTAGCATGAAATTGCTTGGGCACCTGTTAATTTTTAAGATTTTGACACATTCAGCTCAAATGTACACAATTGCTGATTATGGCTGTCAAATCTAAACCAAACGTTGTGCACTCAAATCTTTTGCTGTATTTAGTTTATTTTGGCATCCGGATGATGATTCTAGCACTTAATTGCTTGGGCACCTGTTAATTTTTAAGATTTTGACACATTCAGCTCAAATGTACAATCATGCGCTAAAAACGCATTTAAAGCAATAAAAAGGTGATTATGGCTGTCAAACCTAAACCAAACGTTGTGCACTCAAATCTTTTGCTGTATTTAGTTTATTTTGGCATCCGGATGATGATTCTAGCATGAAATTGCTTGGGCACCTGTTAATTTTTAAGATTTTGACACATTCAGCTCAAATGTACACAATTGCTGATTATGGCTGTCAAACCTAAACCAAACGTTGTGCACTCAAATCTTTTGCTATATTTAGTTTATTTTGGCATCCGGATGATGATTCTAGCATGAAATTGCTTGGGCACCTGTTAATTTTTAAGATTTTGACACATTCAGCTCAAATGTACAATCATGCGCTAAAAACGCATTTAAAGCAATAAAAAGGTGATTATGGCTGTCAAACCTAAACCAAACGTTGTGCACTCAAATCTTTTGCTGTATTTAGTTTATTTTGGCATCCGGATGATGATTCTAGCATGAAATTGTTTGGGCACCTGTTAATTTTTAAGATTTTGACACATTCAGCTCAAATGTACACAATTGCTGATTATGGCTGTCAAATCTAAACCAAGCGTTGTGCACTCAAATCTTTTGCTGTATTTAGTTTATTTTGGCATCCGGATGATGATTCTAGCATGAAATTGCTTGGGCACCTGTTAATTTTTAAGATTTTGACACATTGAGCTCAAATGTACAATCATGCGCTAAAAACGCATTTAAAGCAATAAAAAGGTGATTATGGCTGTCAAACCTAAACCAAACGTTGTGCACTCAAATCTTTTGCTGTATTTAGTTTATTTTGGCATCCGGATGATGATTCTAGCATGAAATTGCTTGGGCACCTGTTAATTTTTAAGATTTTGACACATCAGCTCAAATGTACACAATTGCTGATTATGGCTGTCAAATCTAAACCAAACGTTGTGCACTCAAATCTTTTGCTGTATTTAGTTTATTTTGGCATCCGGATGATGATTCTAGCATGAAATTGCTTGGGCACCTGTTAATTTTTAAGATTTTGACACATTCAGCTCAAATGTACAATCATGCGCTAAAAACGCATTTAAAGCAATAAAAAGGTGATTATGGCTGTCAAACCTAAACCAAACGTTGTGCACTCAAATCTTTTGCTGTATTTAGTTTATTTTGGCATCCGGATGATGATTCTAGCATGAAATTGCTTGGGCACCTGTTAATTTTTAAGATTTTGACACATTCAGCTCAAATGTACACAATTGCTGATTATGGCTGTCAAATCTAAACCAAACGTTGTGCACTCAAATCTTTTGCTGTATTTAGTTTATTTTGGCATCCGGATGATGATTCTAGCATGAAATTGCTTGGGCACCTGTTAATTTTTAAGATTTTGACACATTCAGCTCCAATGTACAATCATGCGCTAAAAACGCATTTAAAGCAATAAAAAGGTGATTATGGCTGTCAAACCTAAACCAAACGTTGTGCACTCAAATCTTTTGCTGTATTTAGTTTATTTTGGCATCCGGATGATGATTCTAGCATGAAATTGCTTGGGCACCTGTTAATTTTTAAGATTTTGACACATTCAGCTCAAATGTACAATCATGCGCTAAAAACGCATTTAAAGCAATAAAAAGGTGATTATGGCTGTCAAACCTAAACCAAACGTTGTGCACTCAAATCTTTTGCTGTATTTAGTTTATTTTGGCATCCGGATGATGATTCTAGCATGAAATTGCTTGGGCACCTGTTAATTTTTAAGATTTTGACACATTCAGCTCAAATGTACACAATTGCTGATTATGGCTGTCAAATCTAAACCAAACGTTGTGCACTCAAATCTTTTGCTGTATTTAGTTTATTTTGGCATCCGGATGATGATTCTAGCACTTAATTGCTTGGGCACCTGTTAATTTTTAAGATTTTGACACATTCAGCTCAAATGTACAATCATGCGCTAAAAACGCATTTAAAGCAATAAAAAGGTGATTATGGCTGTCAAACCTAAACCAAACGTTGTGCACTCAAATCTTTTGCTGTATTTAGTTTATTTTGGCATCCGGATGATGATTCTAGCATGAAATTGCTTGGGCACCTGTTAATTTTTAAGATTTTGACACATTCAGCTCAAATGTACACAATTGCTGATTATGGCTGTCAAACCTAAACCAAACGTTGTGCACTCAAATCTTTTGCTATATTTAGTTTATTTTGGCATCCGGATGATGATTCTAGCATGAAATTGCTTGGGCACCTGTTAATTTTTAAGATTTTGACACATTCAGCTCAAATGTACAATCATGCGCTAAAAACGCATTTAAAGCAATAAAAAGGTGATTATGGCTGTCAAACCTAAACCAAACGTTGTGCACTCAAATCTTTTGCTGTATTTAGTTTATTTTGGCATCCGGATGATGATTCTAGCATGAAATTGTTTGGGCACCTGTTAATTTTTAAGATTTTGACACATTCAGCTCAAATGTACACAATTGCTGATTATGGCTGTCAAATCTAAACCAAGCGTTGTGCACTCAAATCTTTTGCTGTATTTAGTTTATTTTGGCATCCGGATGATGATTCTAGCATGAAATTGCTTGGGCACCTGTTAATTTTTAAGATTTTGACACATTGAGCTCAAATGTACAATCATGCGCTAAAAACGCATTTAAAGCAATAAAAAGGTGATTATGGCTGTCAAACCTAAACCAAACGTTGTGCACTCAAATCTTTTGCTGTATTTAGTTTATTTTGGCATCCGGATGATGATTCTAGCATGAAATTGCTTGGGCACCTGTTAATTTTTAAGATTTTGACACATCAGCTCAAATGTACACAATTGCTGATTATGGCTGTCAAATCTAAACCAAACGTTGTGCACTCAAATCTTTTGCTGTATTTAGTTTATTTTGGCATCCGGATGATGATTCTAGCATGAAATTGCTTGGGCACCTGTTAATTTTTAAGATTTTGACACATTCAGCTCAAATGTACAATCATGCGCTAAAAACGCATTTAAAGCAATAAAAAGGTGATTATGGCTGTCAAACCTAAACCAAACGTTGTGCACTCAAATCTTTTGCTGTATTTAGTTTATTTTGGCATCCGGATGATGATTCTAGCATGAAATTGCTTGGGCACCTGTTAATTTTTAAGATTTTGACACATTCAGCTCAAATGTACACAATTGCTGATTATGGCTGTCAAATCTAAACCAAACGTTGTGCACTCAAATCTTTTGCTGTATTTAGTTTATTTTGGCATCCGGATGATGATTCTAGCATGAAATTGCTTGGGCACCTGTTAATTTTTAAGATTTTGACACATTCAGCTCCAATGTACAATCATGCGCTAAAAACGCATTTAAAGCAATAAAAAGGTGATTATGGCTGTCAAACCTAAACCAAACGTTGTGCACTCAAATCTTTTGCTGTATTTAGTTTATTTTGGCATCCGGATGATGATTCTAGCATGAAATTGCTTGGGCACCTGTTAATTTTTAAGATTTTGACACATTCAGCTCAAATGTACAATCATGCGCTAAAAACGCATTTAAAGCAATAAAAAGGTGATTATGGCTGTCAAACCTAAACCAAACGTTGTGCACTCAAATCTTTTGCTGTATTTAGTTTATTTTGGCATCCGGATGATGATTCTAGCATGAAATTGCTTGGGCACCTGTTAATTTTTAAGATTTTGACACATTCAGCTCAAATGTACACAATTGCTGATTATGGCTGTCAAATCTAAACCAAACGTTGTGCACTCAAATCTTTTGCTGTATTTAGTTTATTTTGGCATCCGGATGATGATTCTAGCACTTAATTGCTTGGGCACCTGTTAATTTTTAAGATTTTGACACATTCAGCTCAAATGTACAATCATGCGCTACAAACGCATTTAAAGCAATAAAAAGGTGATTATGGCTGTCAAACCTAAACCAAACGTTGTGCACTCAAATCTTTTGCTGTATTTAGTTTATTTTGGCATCCGGATGATGATTCTAGCATGAAATTGCTTGGGCACCTGTTAATTTTTAAGATTTTGACACATTCAGCTCAAATGTACACAATTGCTGATTATGGCTGTCAAATCGAAACCAAACGTTGTGCACTCAAATCTTTTGCTGTATTTAGTTTATTTTGGCATCCGGATGATGATTCTAGCATGAAATTGCTTGGGCACCTGTTAATTTTTAAGATTTTGACACATTCAGCTCAAATGTACAATCATGCGCTAAAAACGCATTTAAAGCAATAAAAAGGTGATTATGGCTGTCAAACCTAAACCAAACGTTGTGCACTCAAATCTTTTGCTGTATTTAGTTTATTTTGGCATCCGGATGATGATTCTAGCATGAAATTGCTTGGGCACCTGTTAATTTTTAAGATTTTGACACATTCAGCTCAAATGTACACAATTGCTGATTATGGCTGTCAAATCTAAACCAAACGTTGTGCACTCAAATCTTTTGCTGTATTTAGTTTATTTTGGCATCCGGATGATGATTCTAGCATGAAATTGCTTGGGCACCTGTTAATTTTTAAGATTTTGACACATTCAGCTCAAATGTACGATCATGCGCTAAAAACGCATTTAAAGCAATAAAAAGGTGATTATGGCTGTCAAACCTAAACCAAACGTTGTGCACTCAAATCTTTTGCTGTATTTAGTTTATTTTGGCATCCGGATGATGATTCTAGCATGAAATTGCTTGGGCACCTGTTAATTTTTAAGATTTTGACACATTCAGCTCAAATGTACACAATTGCTGATTATGGCTGTCAAATCTAAACCAAACGTTGTGCACTCAAATCTTTTGCTGTATTTAGTTTATTTTGGCATCCGGATGATGATTCTAGCACTTAATTGCTTGGGCACCTGTTAATTTTTAAGATTTTGACACATTCAGCTCAAATGTACAATCATGCGCTAAAAACGCATTTAAAGCAATAAAAAGGTGATTATGGCTGTCAAACCTAAACCAAACGTTGTGCACTCAAATCTTTTGCTGTATTTAGTTTATTTTGGCATCCGGATGATGATTCTAGCATGAAATTGCTTGGGCACCTGTTAATTTTTAAGATTTTGACACATTCAGCTCAAATGTACACAATTGCTGATTATGGCTGTCAAACCTAAACCAAACGTTGTGCACTCAAATCTTTTGCTATATTTAGTTTATTTTGGCATCCGGATGATGATTCTAGCATGAAATTGCTTGGGCACCTGTTAATTTTTAAGATTTTGACACATTCAGCTCAAATGTACAATCATGCGCTAAAAACGCATTTAAAGCAATAAAAAGGTGATTATGGCTGTCAAACCTAAACCAAACGTTGTGCACTCAAATCTTTTGCTGTATTTAGTTTATTTTGGCATCCGGATGATGATTCTAGCATGAAATTGTTTGGGCACCTGTTAATTTTTAAGATTTTGACACATTCAGCTCAAATGTACACAATTGCTGATTATGGCTGTCAAATCTAAACCAAGCGTTGTGCACTCAAATCTTTTGCTGTATTTAGTTTATTTTGGCATCCGGATGATGATTCTAGCACTTAATTGCTTGGGCACCTGTTAATTTTTAAGATTTTGACACATTGAGCTCAAATGTACAATCATGCGCTAAAAACGCATTTAAAGCAATAAAAAGGTGATTATGGCTGTCAAACCTAAACCAAACGTTGTGCACTCAAATCTTTTGCTGTATTTAGTTTATTTTGGCATCCGGATGATGATTCTAGCATGAAATTGCTTGGGCACCTGTTAATTTTTAAGATTTTGACACATTCAGCTCAAATGTACACAATTGCTGATTATGGCTGTCAAATCTAAACCAAACGTTGTGCACTCAAATCTTTTGCTGTATTTAGTTTATTTTGGCATCCGGATGATGATTCTAGCATGAAATTGCTTGGGCACCTGTTAATTTTTAAGATTTTGACACATTCAGCTCAAATGTACAATCATGCGCTAAAAACGCATTTAAAGCAATAAAAAGGTGATTATGGCTGTCAAACCTAAACCAAACGTTGTGCACTCAAATCTTTTGCTGTATTTAGTTTATTTTGGCATCCGGATGATGATTCTAGCATGAAATTGCTTGGGCACCTGTTAATTTTTAAGATTTTGACACATTCAGCTCAAATGTACACAATTGCTGATTATGGCTGTCAAATCTAAACCAAACGTTGTGCACTCAAATCTTTTGCTGTATTTAGTTTATTTTGGCATCCGGATGATGATTCTAGCATGAAATTGCTTGGGCACCTGTTAATTTTTAAGATTTTGACACATTCAGCTCCAATGTACAATCATGCGCTAAAAACGCATTTAAAGCAATAAAAAGGTGATTATGGCTGTCAAACCTAAACCAAACGTTGTGCACTCAAATCTTTTGCTGTATTTAGTTTATTTTGGCATCCGGATGATGATTCTAGCATGAAATTGCTTGGGCACCTGTTAATTTTTAAGATTTTGACACATTCAGCTCAAATGTACAATCATGCGCTAAAAACGCATTTAAAGCAATAAAAAGGTGATTATGGCTGTCAAACCTAAACCAAACGTTGTGCACTCAAATCTTTTGCTGTATTTAGTTTATTTTGGCATCCGGATGATGATTCTAGCATGAAATTGCTTGGGCACCTGTTAATTTTTAAGATTTTGACACATTCAGCTCAAATGTACACAATTGCTGATTATGGCTGTCAAATCTAAACCAAACGTTGTGCACTCAAATCTTTTGCTGTATTTAGTTTATTTTGGCATCCGGATGATGATTCTAGCACTTAATTGCTTGGGCACCTGTTAATTTTTAAGATTTTGACACATTCAGCTCAAATGTACAATCATGCGCTACAAACGCATTTAAAGCAATAAAAAGGTGATTATGGCTGTCAAACCTAAACCAAACGTTGTGCACTCAAATCTTTTGCTGTATTTAGTTTATTTTGGCATCCGGATGATGATTCTAGCATGAAATTGCTTGGGCACCTGTTAATTTTTAAGATTTTGACACATTCAGCTCAAATGTACACAATTGCTGATTATGGCTGTCAAATCGAAACCAAACGTTGTGCACTCAAATCTTTTGCTGTATTTAGTTTATTTTGGCATCCGGATGATGATTCTAGCATGAAATTGCTTGGGCACCTGTTAATTTTTAAGATTTTGACACATTCAGCTCAAATGTACAATCATGCGCTAAAAACGCATTTAAAGCAATAAAAAGGTGATTATGGCTGTCAAACCTAAACCAAACGTTGTGCACTCAAATCTTTTGCTGTATTTAGTTTATTTTGGCATCCGGATGATGATTCTAGCATGAAATTGCTTGGGCACCTGTTAATTTTTAAGATTTTGACACATTCAGCTCAAATGTACACAATTGCTGATTATGGCTGTCAAATCTAAACCAAACGTTGTGCACTCAAATCTTTTGCTGTATTTAGTTTATTTTGGCATCCGGATGATGATTCTAGCATGAAATTGCTTGGGCACCTGTTAATTTTTAAGATTTTGACACATTCAGCTCAAATGTACGATCATGCGCTAAAAACGCATTTAAAGCAATAAAAAGGTGATTATGGCTGTCAAACCTAAACCAAACGTTGTGCACTCAAATCTTTTGCTGTATTTAGTTTATTTTGGCATCCGGATGATGATTCTAGCATGAAATTGCTTGGGCACCTGTTAATTTTTAAGATTTTGACACATTCAGCTCAAATGTACACAATTGCTGATTATGGCTGTCAAATCTAAACCAAACGTTGTGCACTCAAATCTTTTGCTGTATTTAGTTTATTTTGGCATCCGGATGATGATTCTAGCACTTAATTGCTTGGGCACCTGTTAATTTTTAAGATTTTGACACATTCAGCTCAAATGTACAATCATGCGCTAAAAACGCATTTAAAGCAATAAAAAGGTGATTATGGCTGTCAAACCTAAACCAAACGTTGTGCACTCAAATCTTTTGCTGTATTTAGTTTATTTTGGCATCCGGATGATGATTCTAGCATGAAATTGCTTGGGCACCTGTTAATTTTTAAGATTTTGACACATTCAGCTCAAATGTACACAATTGCTGATTATGGCTGTCAAACCTAAACCAAACGTTGTGCACTCAAATCTTTTGCTATATTTAGTTTATTTTGGCATCCGGATGATGATTCTAGCATGAAATTGCTTGGGCACCTGTTAATTTTTAAGATTTTGACACATTCAGCTCAAATGTACAATCATGCGCTAAAAACGCATTTAAAGCAATAAAAAGGTGATTATGGCTGTCAAACCTAAACCAAACGTTGTGCACTCAAATCTTTTGCTGTATTTAGTTTATTTTGGCATCCGGATGATGATTCTAGCATGAAATTGTTTGGGCACCTGTTAATTTTTAAGATTTTGACACATTCAGCTCAAATGTACACAATTGCTGATTATGGCTGTCAAATCTAAACCAAGCGTTGTGCACTCAAATCTTTTGCTGTATTTAGTTTATTTTGGCATCCGGATGATGATTCTAGCACTTAATTGCTTGGGCACCTGTTAATTTTTAAGATTTTGACACATTGAGCTCAAATGTACAATCATGCGCTAAAAACGCATTTAAAGCAATAAAAAGGTGATTATGGCTGTCAAACCTAAACCAAACGTTGTGCACTCAAATCTTTTGCTGTATTTAGTTTATTTTGGCATCCGGATGATGATTCTAGCATGAAATTGCTTGGGCACCTGTTAATTTTTAAGATTTTGACACATTCAGCTCAAATGTACACAATTGCTGATTATGGCTGTCAAATCTAAACCAAACGTTGTGCACTCAAATCTTTTGCTGTATTTAGTTTATTTTGGCATCCGGATGATGATTCTAGCATGAAATTGCTTGGGCACCTGTTAATTTTTAAGATTTTGACACATTCAGCTCAAATGTACAATCATGCGCTAAAAACGCATTTAAAGCAATAAAAAGGTGATTATGGCTGTCAAACCTAAACCAAACGTTGTGCACTCAAATCTTTTGCTGTATTTAGTTTATTTTGGCATCCGGATGATGATTCTAGCATAAAATTGCTTGGGCACCTGTTAATTTTTAAGATTTTGACACATTCAGCTCAAATGTACACAATTGCTGATTATGGCTGTCAAATCTAAACCAAACGTTGTGCACTCAAATCTTTTGCTGTATTTAGTTTATTTTGGCATCCGGATGATGATTCTAGCATGAAATTGCTTGGGCACCTGTTAATTTTTAAGATTTTGACACATTCAGCTCCAATGTACAATCATGCGCTAAAAACGCATTTAAAGCAATAAAAAGGTGATTATGGCTGTCAAACCTAAACCAAACGTTGTGCACTCAAATCTTTTGCTGTATTTAGTTTATTTTGGCATCCGGATGATGATTCTAGCATGAAATTGCTTGGGCACCTGTTAATTTTTAAGATTTTGACACATTCAGCTCAAATGTACAATCATGCGCTAAAAACGCATTTAAAGCAATAAAAAGGTGATTATGGCTGTCAAACCTAAACCAAACGTTGTGCACTCAAATCTTTTGCTGTATTTAGTTTATTTTGGCATCCGGATGATGATTCTAGCATGAAATTGCTTGGGCACCTGTTAATTTTTAAGATTTTGACACATTCAGCTCAAATGTACACAATTGCTGATTATGGCTGTCAAATCTAAACCAAACGTTGTGCACTCAAATCTTTTGCTGTATTTAGTTTATTTTGGCATCCGGATGATGATTCTAGCACTTAATTGCTTGGGCACCTGTTAATTTTTAAGATTTTGACACATTCAGCTCAAATGTACAATCATGCGCTACAAACGCATTTAAAGCAATAAAAAGGTGATTATGGCTGTCAAACCTAAACCAAACGTTGTGCACTCAAATCTTTTGCTGTATTTAGTTTATTTTGGCATCCGGATGATGATTCTAGCATGAAATTGCTTGGGCACCTGTTAATTTTTAAGATTTTGACACATTCAGCTCAAATGTACACAATTGCTGATTATGGCTGTCAAATCGAAACCAAACGTTGTGCACTCAAATCTTTTGCTGTATTTAGTTTATTTTGGCATCCGGATGATGATTCTAGCATGAAATTGCTTGGGCACCTGTTAATTTTTAAGATTTTGACACATTCAGCTCAAATGTACAATCATGCGCTAAAAACGCATTTAAAGCAATAAAAAGGTGATTATGGCTGTCAAACCTAAACCAAACGTTGTGCACTCAAATCTTTTGCTGTATTTAGTTTATTTTGGCATCCGGATGATGATTCTAGCATGAAATTGCTTGGGCACCTGTTAATTTTTAAGATTTTGACACATTCAGCTCAAATGTACACAATTGCTGATTATGGCTGTCAAATCTAAACCAAACGTTGTGCACTCAAATCTTTTGCTGTATTTAGTTTATTTTGGCATCCGGATGATGATTCTAGCATGAAATTGCTTGGGCACCTGTTAATTTTTAAGATTTTGACACATTCAGCTCAAATGTACGATCATGCGCTAAAAACGCATTTAAAGCAATAAAAAGGTGATTATGGCTGTCAAACCTAAACCAAACGTTGTGCACTCAAATCTTTTGCTGTATTTAGTTTATTTTGGCATCCGGATGATGATTCTAGCATGAAATTGCTTGGGCACCTGTTAATTTTTAAGATTTTGACACATTCAGCTCAAATGTACACAATTGCTGATTATGGCTGTCAAATCTAAACCAAACGTTGTGCACTCAAATCTTTTGCTGTATTTAGTTTATTTTGGCATCCGGATGATGATTCTAGCACTTAATTGCTTGGGCACCTGTTAATTTTTAAGATTTTGACACATTCAGCTCAAATGTACAATCATGCGCTAAAAACGCATTTAAAGCAATAAAAAGGTGATTATGGCTGTCAAACCTAAACCAAACGTTGTTCACTCAAATCTTTTGCTGTATTTAGTTTATTTTGGCATCCGGATGATGATTCTAGCATGAAATTGCTTGGGCACCTGTTAATTTTTAAGATTTTGACACATTCAGCTCAAATGTACACAATTGCTGATTATGGCTGTCAAATCTAAACCAAACGTTGTGCACTCAAATCTTTTGCTGTATTTAGTTTATTTTGGCATCCGGATGATGATTCTAGCATGAAATTGCTTGGGCACCTGTTAATTTTTAAGATTTTGACACATTCAGCTCAAATGTACAATCATGCGCTACAAACGCATTTAAAGCAATAAAAAGGTGATTATGGCTGTCAAACCTAAACCAAACGTTGTGCACTCAAATCTTTTGCTATATTTAGTTTATTTTGGCATCCGGATGATGATTCTAGCATGAAATTGCTTGGGCACCTGTTAATTTTTAAGATTTTGACACATTCAGCTCAAATGTACACAATTGCTGATTATGGCTGTCAAATCTAAACCAAACGTTGTGCACTGAAGTCTTTTGCTATATTTAGTTTATTTTGGCATCCGGATGATGATTCTAGCATGAAATTGCTTGGGCACCTGTTAATTTTTAAGATTTTGACACATTCAGCTCAAATGTACAATCATGCGCTAAAAACGCATTTAAAGCAATAAAAAGGTGATTATGGCTGTCAAACCTAAACCAAACGTTGTGCACTCAAATCTTTTGCTGTATTTAGTTTATTTTGGCATCCGGATGATGATTCTAGCATGAAATTGCTTGGGCACCTGTTAATTTTTAAGATTTTGACACATTCAGCTCAAATGTACACAATTGCTGATTATGGCTGTCAAATCTAAACCAAACGTTGTGCACTCAAATCTTTTGCTGTATTTAGTTTATTTTGGCATCCGGATGATGATTCTAGCATGAAATTGCTTGGGCACCTGTTAATTTTTAAGATTTTGACACATTCAGCTCAAATGTACAATCATGCGCTACAAACGCATTTAAAGCAATAAAAAGGTGATTATGGCTGTCAAACCTAAACCAAACGTTGTGCACTCAAATCTTTTGCTATATTTAGTTTATTTTGGCATCCGGATGATGATTCTAGCATGAAATTGCTTGGGCACCTGTTAATTTTTAAGATTTTGACACATTCAGCTCAAATGTACACAATTGCTGATTATGGCTGTCAAATCTAAACCAAACGTTGTGCACTGAAGTCTTTTGCTATATTTAGTTTATTTTGGCATCCGGATGATGATTCTAGCATGAAATTGCTTGGGCACCTGTTAATTTTTAAGATTTTGACACATTCAGCTCAAATGTACAATCATGCGCTAAAAACGCATTTAAAGCAATAAAAAAGGTGATTATGGCTGTCAAACCTAAACCAAACGTTGTGCACTCAAATCTTTTGCTGTATTTAGTTTATTTTGGCATCCGGATGATGATTCTAGCATGAAATTGCTTGGGCACCTGTTAATTTTTAAGATTTTGACACATTCAGCTCAAATGTACACAATTGCTGATTATGGCTGTCAAATCTAAACCAAACGTTGTGCACTCAAATCTTTTGCTGTATTTAGTTTATTTTGGCATCCGGATGATGATTCTAGCATGAAATTGCTTGGGCACCTGTTAATTTTTAAGATTTTGACACATTCAGCTCAAATGTACAATCATGCACTACAAACGCATTTAAAGCAATAAAAAGGTGATTATGGCTGTCAAACCTAAACCAAACGTTGTGCACTCAAATCTTTTGCTGTATTTAGTTTATTTTGGCATCCGGATGATGATTCTAGCATGAAATTGCTTGGGCACCTGTTAATTTTTAAGATTTTGACACATTCAGCTCAAATGTACAATCATGCGCTACAAACGCATTTAAAGCAATAAAAAGGTGATTATGGCTGTCAAACCTAAACCAAACGTTGTGCACTCAAATCTTTTGCTATATTTAGTTTATTTTGGCATCCGGATGATGATTCTAGCATGAAATTGCTTGGGCACCTGTTAATTTTTAAGATTTTGACACATTCAGCTCAAATGTACACAATTGCTGATTATGGCTGTCAAATCTAAACCAAACGTTGTGCACTGAAATCTTTTGCTATATTTAGTTTATTTTGGCATCCGGATGATGATTCTAGCATGAAATTGCTTGGGCACCTGTTAATTTTTAAGATTTTGACACATTCAGCTCAAATGTACAATCATGCGCTACAAACGCATTTAAAGCAATAAAAAGGTGATTATGGCTGTCAAACCTAAACCAAACGTTGTGCACTCAAATCTTTTGCTGTATTTAGTTTATTTTGGCATTCGGATGATGATTCTAGCATGAAATTGCTTGGGCACCTATTAATTTTTAAGATTTTGACACATTCAGCTCAAATGTACACAATTGCTGATTATGGCTGTCAAATCTAAACCAAACGTTGTGCACTCAAATCTTTTGCTGTATTTAGTTTGTTTTGGCCTCCGGATGATGATTCTAGCATGAAATTGCTTGGGCACCTGTTAATTTTTAAGATTTTGACACATTCAGCTCAAATGTACAATCATGCGCTACAAACGCATTTAAAGCAATAAAAAGGTGATTATGGCTGTCAAACCTAAACCAAACGTTGTGCACTCAAATCTTTTGCTATATTTAGTTTATTTTGGCATCCGAATGATGATTCTAGCATGAAATTGCTTGGGCACCTGTTAATTTTTAAGATTTTGACACATTCAGCTCAAATGTACACAATTGCTGATTATGGCTGTCAAATCTAAACCAAACGTTGTGCACTCAAATCTTTTGCTGTATTTAGTTTATTTTGGCATCCGGATGATGATTCTAGCATGAAATTGCTTGGGCACCTGTTAATTTTTAAGATTTTGACACATTCAGCTCAAATGTACAATCATGCGCTACAAACGCATTTAAAGCAATAAAAAGGTGATTATGGCTGTCAAACCTAAACCAAACGTTGTGCACTCAAATCTTTTGCTATATTTAGTTTATTTTGGCATCCGGATGATGATTCTAGCATGAAATTGCTTGGGCACCTGTTAATTTTTGGGGACGGGTCTCGAATAAGCTTCGGCTTCTACCCGTCAGCCCTTCTTTCGGATGTCAATGTTGCAAATGATGTGATGTGATTGATGTAAACTGTAATGTGTCCGAAAGGAAAAAATGAATAAACTAAACTAAAACTAAACTAATTTTTAAGATTTTGACACATTCAGCTCAAATGTACACAATTGCTG
This sequence comes from Festucalex cinctus, assembly GCF_051991245.1. Classification (NCBI taxonomy): domain Eukaryota; kingdom Metazoa; phylum Chordata; class Actinopteri; order Syngnathiformes; family Syngnathidae; genus Festucalex; species Festucalex cinctus. The sequence goes on from NW_027520447.1 coordinate 45,710, forward strand.
ATTATGGCTGTCAAATCTAAACCAAACGTTGTGCACTGAAATCTTTTGCTATATTTAGTTTATTTTGGCATCCGGATGATGATTCTAGCATGAAATTGCTTGGGCACCTGTTAATTTTTAAGATTTTGACACATTCAGCTCAAATGTACAATCATGCGCTAAAAACGCATTTAAAGCAATAAAAAGGTGATTATGGCTGTCAAACCTAAACCAAACGTTGTGCACTCAAATCTTTTGCTGTATTTAGTTTATTTTGGCATCCGGATGATGATTCTAGCATGAAATTGCTTGGGCACCTGTTAAGTTTTAAGATTTTGACACATTCAGCTCAAATGTACAATCATGCGCTACAAACGCATTTAAAGCAATAAAAAGGTGATTATGGCTGTCAAACCTAAACCAAACGTTGTGCACTCAAATCTTTTGCTGTATTTAGTTTATTTTGGCATCCGGATGATGATTCTAGGATGAAATTGCTTGGGCACCTGTTAATTTTTAAGATTTTGACACATTCAGCTCAAATGTACACAATTGCTGATTATGGCTGTCAAATCTAAACCAAACGTTGTGCACTCAAATCTTTTGCTGTATTTAGTTTATTTTGGCATCCGGATGATGATTCTAGCATGAAATTGCTTGGGCACCTGTTAATTTTTAAGATTTTGACACATTCAGCTCAAATGTACAATCATGCGCTACAAACGCATTTAAAGCAATAAAAAGGTGATTATGGCTGTCAAACCTAAACCAAAAGTTGTGCACTCAAATCTTTTGCTATATTTAGTTTATTTTGGCATCCGGATGATGATTCTAGCATGAAATTGCTTGGGCACCTGTTAATTTTTAAGATTTTGACACATTCAGCTCAAATGTACACAATTGCTGATTATGGCTGTCAAATCTAAACCAAACGTTGTGCACTCAAATCTTTTGCTGTATTTAGTTTATTTTGGCATCCGGATGATGATTCTAGCATGAAATTGCTTGGGCACCTGTTAATTTTTAAGATTTTGACACATTCAGCTCAAATGTACAATCATGCGCTACAAACGCATTTAAAGCAATAAAAAGGTGATTATGGCTGTCAAACCTAAACCAAACGTTGTGCACTCAAATCTTTTGCTATATTTAGTTTATTTTGGCATCCGGATGATGATTCTAGCATGAAATTGCTTGGGCACCTGTTAATTTTTAAGATTTTGACACATTCAGCTCAAATGTACACAATTGCTGATTATGGCTGTCAAATCTAAACCAAACGTTGTGCACTGAAATCTTTTGCTATATTTAGTTTATTTTGGCATCCGGATGATGATTCTAGCATGAAATTGCTTGGGCACCTGTTAATTTTTAAGATTTTGACACATTCAGCTCAAATGTACAATCATGCGCTAAAAACGCATTTAAAGCAATAAAAAGGTGATTATGGCTGTCAAACCTAAACCAAACGTTGTGCACTCAAATCTTTTGCTGTATTTAGTTTATTTTGGCATCCGGATGATGATTCTAGCATGAAATTGCTTGGGCACCTGTTAATTTTTAAGATTTTGACACATTCAGCTCAAATGTACACAATTGCTGATTATGGCTGTCAAATCTAAACCAAACGTTGTGCACTCAAATCTTTTGCTGTATTTAGTTTATTTTGGCATCCGGATGATGATTCTAGCATGAAATTGCTTGGGCACCTGTTAATTTTTAAGATTTTGACACATTCAGCTCAAATGTACAATCATGCGCTACAAACGCATTTAAAGCAATAAAAAGGTGATTATGGCTGTCAAACCTAAACCAAACGTTGTGCACTCAAATCTTTTGCTATATTTAGTTTATTTTGGCATCCGGATGATGATTCTAGCATGAAATTGCTTGGGCACCTGTTAATTTTTAAGATTTTGACACATTCAGCTCAAATGTACAATCATGCGCTACAAACGCATTTAAAGCAATAAAAAGGTGATTATGGCTGTCAAACCTAAACCAAACGTTGTGCATTCAAATCTTTTGCTATATTTAGTTTATTTTGGCATCCGGATGATGATTCTAGCATGAAATTGCTTGGGCACCTGTTAATTTTTAAGATTTTGACACATTCAGCTCAAATGTACACAATTGCTGATTATGGCTGTCAAATCTAAACCAAACGTTGTGCACTGAAATCTTTTGCTATATTTAGTTTATTTTGGCATCCGGATGATGATTCTAGCATGAAATTGCTTGGGCACCTGTTAATTTTTAAGATTTTGACACATTCAGCTCAAATGTACAATCATGCGCTAAAAACGCATTTAAAGCAATAAAAAGGTGATTATGGCTGTCAAACCTAAACCAAACGTTGTGCACTCAAATCTTTTGCTGTATTTAGTTTATTTTGGCATCCGGATGATGATTCTAGCATGAAATTGCTTGGGCACCTGTTAATTTTTAAGATTTTGACACATTCAGCTCAAATGTACACAATTGCTGATTATGGCTGTCAAATCTAAACCAAACGTTGTGCACTCAAATCTTTTGCTGTATTTAGTTTATTTTGGCATCCGGATGATGATTCTAGCATGAAATTGCTTGGGCACCTGTTAATTTTTAAGATTTTGACACATTCAGCTCAAATGTACAATCATGCGCTACAAACGCATTTAAAGCAATAAAAAGGTGATTATGGCTGTCAAACCTAAACCAAACGTTGTGCACTCAAATCTTTTGCTATATTTAGTTTATTTTGGCATCCGGATGATGATTCTAGCATGAAATTGCTTGGGCACCTGTTAATTTTTAAGATTTTGACACATTCAGCTCAAATGTACACAATTGCTGATTATGGCTGTCAAATCTAAACCAAACGTTGTGCACTGAAGTCTTTTGCTATATTTAGTTTATTTTGGCATCCGGATGATGATTCTAGCATGAAATTGCTTGGGCACCTGTTAATTTTTAAGATTTTGACACATTCAGCTCAAATGTACAATCATGCGCTAAAAACGCATTTAAAGCAATAAAAAGGTGATTATGGCTGTCAAACCTAAACCAAACGTTGTGCACTCAAATCTTTTGCTGTATTTAGTTTATTTTGGCATCCGGATGATGATTCTAGCATGAAATTGCTTGGGCACCTGTTAATTTTTAAGATTTTGACACATTCAGCTCAAATGTACACAATTGCTGATTATGGCTGTCAAATCTAAACCAAACGTTGTGCACTCAAATCTTTTGCTGTATTTAGTTTATTTTGGCATCCGGATGATGATTCTAGCATGAAATTGCTTGGGCACCTGTTAATTTTTAAGATTTTGACACATTCAGCTCAAATGTACACAATTGCTGATTATGGCTGTCAAATCTAAACCAAACGTTGTGCACTGAAATCTTTTGCTATATTTAGTTTATTTTGGCATCCGGATGATGATTCTAGCATGAAATTGCTTGGGCACCTGTTAATTTTTAAGATTTTGACACATTCAGCTCAAATGTACAATCATGCGCTACAAACGCATTTAAAGCAATAAAAAGGTGATTATGGCTGTCAAACCTAAACCAAACGTTGTGCACTCAAATCTTTTGCTGTATTTAGTTTATTTTGGCATTCGGATGATGATTCTAGCATGAAATTGCTTGGGCACCTATTAATTTTTAAGATTTTGACACATTCAGCTCAAATGTACACAATTGCTGATTATGGCTGTCAAATCTAAACCAAACGTTGTGCACTCAAATCTTTTGCTGTATTTAGTTTGTTTTGGCCTCCAGATGATGATTCTAGCATGAAATTGCTTGGGCACCTGTTAATTTTTAAGATTTTGACACATTCAGCTCAAATGTACAATCATGCGCTACAAACGCATTTAAAGCAATAAAAAGGTGATTATGGCTGTCAAACCTAAACCAAACGTTGTGCACTCAAATCTTTTGCTATATTTAGTTTATTTTGGCATCCGAATGATGATTCTAGCATGAAATTGCTTGGGCACCTGTTAATTTTTAAGATTTTGACACATTCAGCTCAAATGTACACAATTGCTGATTATGGCTGTCAAATCTAAACCAAATGTTGTGCACTGAAATCTTTTGCTATATTTAGTTTATTTTGGCATCCGGATGATGATTCTAGCATGAAATTGCTTGGGCACCTGTTAATTTTTAAGATTTTGACACATTCAGCTCAAATGTACAATCATGCGCTAAAAACGCATTTAAAGCAATAAAAAGGTGATTATGGCTGTCAAACCTAAACCAAACGTTGTGCACTCAAATCTTTTGCTGTATTTAGTTTATTTTGGCATCCGGATGATGATTCTAGCATGAAATTGCTTGGGCACCTGTTAATTTTTAAGATTTTGACACATTCAGCTCAAATGTACACAATTGCTGATTATGGCTGTCAAAGCTAAACCAAACGTTGTGCACTCAAATCTTTTGCTGTATTTAGTTTATTTTGGCATCCGGATGATGATTCTAGCATGAAATTGCTTGGGCACCTGTTAATTTTTAAGATTTTGACACATTCAGCTCAAATGTACAATCATGCGCTACAAACGCATGTAAAGCAATAAAAAGGTGATTATGGCTGTCAAACCTAAACCAAACGTTGTGCACTCAAATCTTTTGCTGTATTTAGTTTATTTTGGCATCCGGATGATGATTCTAGCATGAAATTGCTTGGGCACCTGTTAATTTTTAAGATTTTGACACATTCAGCTCAAATGTGCAATCATGCGCTACAAACGCATTTAAAGCAATAAAAAGGTGATTATGGCTGTCAAACCTAAACCAAACGTTGTGCACTCAAATCTTTTGCTATATTTAGTTTATTTTGGCATCCGGATGATGATTCTAGCATGAAATTGCTTGGGCACCTGTTAATTTTTAAGATTTTGACACATTCAGCTCAAATGTACACAATTGCTGATTATGGCTGTCAAATCTAAACCAAACGTTGTGCACTGAAATCTTTTGCTATATTTAGTTTATTTTGGCATCCGGATGATGATTCTAGCATGAAATTGCTTGGGCACCTGTTAATTTTTAAGATTTTGACACATTCAGCTCAAATGTACAATCATGCGCTAAAAACGCATTTAAAGCAATAAAAAGGTGATTATGGCTGTCAAACCTAAACCAAACGTTGTGCACTCAAATCTTTTGCTGTATTTAGTTTATTTTGGCATCCGGATGATGATTCTAGCATGAAATTGCTTGGGCACCTGTTAATTTTTAAGATTTTGACACATTCAGCTCAAATGTACAATCATGCGCTAAAAACGCATTTAAAGCAATAAAAAGGTGATTATGGCTGTCAAACCTAAACCAAACGTTGTGCACTCAAATCTTTTGCTGTATTTAGTTTATTTTGGCATCCGGATGATGATTCTAGCATGAAATTGCTTGGGCACCTGTTAATTTTTAAGATTTTGACACATTCAGCTCAAATGTACACAATTGCTGATTATGGCTGTCAAATCTAAACAAAACGTTGTGCACTCAAATATTTTGCTGTATTTAGTTTATTTTGGCATCCGGATGATGATTCTAGCATGAAATTGCTTGGGCACCTGTTAATTTTTAAGATTTTGACACATTCAGCTCAAATGTACAATCATGCGCTAAAAACGCATTTAAAGCAATAAAAAGGTGATTATGGCTGTCAAACCTAAACCAAACGTTGTGCACTCAAATCTTTTGCTGTATTTAGTTCATTTTGGCATCCGGATGATGATTCTAGCATGAAATTGCTTGGGCACCTGTTAATTTTTAAGATTTTGACACATTCAGCTCAAATTTACAATCATGCGCTAAAAACGCATTTAAAGCAATAAAAAGGTGATTATGGCTGTCAAACCTAAACCAAACGTTGTGCACTCAAATCTTTTGCTGTATTTAGTTTATTTTGGCATCCGGATGATGATTCTAGCATGAAATTGCTTGGGCACCTGTTAATTTTTAAGATTTTGACACATTCAGCTCAAATGTACACAATTGCTGATTATGGCTGTCAAATCTAAACCAAACGTTGTGCACTCAAATCTTTGCTGTATTTAGTTTATTTTGGCATCCGGATGATGATTCTAGCATGAAATTGCTTGCACCTGTTAATTTTTAAGATTTTGACACATTCAGCTCCAATGTACAATCATGCGCTAAAAACGCATTTAAAGCAATAAAAAGGTGATTATGGCTGTCAAACCTAAACCAAACGTTGTGCACTCAAATCTTTTGCTGTATTTAGTTTATTTTGGGATCCGGATGCTGATTCTAGCATGAAATTGCTTGGGCACCTGTTAATTTTTAAGATTTTGACACATTCAGCTCAAATGTACACAATTGCTGATTATGGCTGTCAAATCTAAACCAAATGTTGTGCACTGAAATCTTTTGCTATATTTAGTTTATTTTGGCATCCGGATGATGATTCTAGCATGAAATTGCTTGGGCACCTGTTAATTTTTAAGATTTTGACACATTCAGCTCAAATGTACAATCATGCGCTAAAAACGCATTTAAAGCAATAAAAAGGTGATTATGGCTGTCAAACCTAAACCAAACGTTGTGCACTCAAATCTTTTGCTGTATTTAGTTTATTTTGGCATCCGGATGATGATTCTAGCATGAAATTGCTTGGGCACCTGTTAATTTTTAAGATTTTGACACATTCAGCTCAAATGTACACAATTGCTGATTATGGCTGTCAAATCTAAACCAAACGTTGTGCACTCAAATCTTTTGCTGTATTTAGTTTATTTTGGCATCCGGATGATGATTCTAGCATGAAATTGCTTGGGCACCTGTTAATTTTTAAGATTTTGACACATTCAGCTCAAATGTACACAATTGCTGATTATGGCTGTCAAATCTAAACCAAACGTTGTGCACTCAAATCTTTTGCTGTATTTAGTTTATTTTGGCATCCGGATGATGATTCTAGCATGAAATTGCTTGGGCACCTGTTAATTTTTAAGATTTTGACACATTCAGCTCAAATGTACAATCATGCGCTACAAACGCATTTAAAGCAATAAAAAGGTGATTATGGCTGTCAAACCTAAACCAAACGTTGTGCACTCAAATCTTTTGCTGTATTTAGTTTATTTTGGCATCCGGATGATGATTCTAGCATGAAATTGCTTGGGCACCTGTTAATTTTTAAGATTTTGACACATTCAGCTCAAATGTACAATCATGCGCTAAAAACGCATTTAAAGCAATAAAAAGGTGATTATGGCTGTCAAACCTAAACCAAACGTTGTGCACTCAAATCTTTTGCTGTATTTAGTTTATTTTGGCATCCGGATGATGATTCTAGCATGAAATTGCTTGGGCACCTGTTAATTTTTAAGATTTTGACACATTCAGCTCAAATGTACAATCATGCGCTACAAACGCATTTAAAGCAATAAAAAGGTGATTATGGCTGTCAAACCTAAACCAAACGTTGTGCACTCAAATCTTGTGCTGTATTTAGTTTATTTTGGCATCCGGATGATGATTCTAGCATGAAATTGCTTGGGCACCTGTTAATTTTTAATATTTGACACATTCAGCTCAAATGTACACAATTGCTGATTATGGCTGTCAAATCTAAACCAAACGTTGTGCACTCAAATCTTTTGCTGTATTTAGTTTATTTTGGCATCCGGATGATGATTCTAGCACTTAATTGCTTGGGCACCTGTTAATTTGTAAGATTTTGACACATTCAGCTCAAATGTACACAATTGCTGATTATGGCTGTCAAATCTAAACCAAACGTTGTGCACTCAAATCTTTTGCTGTATTTAGTTTATTTTGGCATCCGGATGATGATTCTAGCATGAAATTGCTTGGGCACCTGTTAATTTTTAAGATTTTGACACATTCAGCTCAAATGTACAATCATGCGCTAAAAACGCATTTAAAGCAATAAAAAGGTGATTATGGCTGTCAAACCAAAACCAAACGTTGTGCACTCAAATCTTTTGCTGTATTTAGTTTATTTTGGCATCCGGATGATGATTCTAGCATGAAATTGCTTGGCCACCTGTTAATTTTTAAGATTTTGACACATTCAGCTCAAATGTACACAATTGCTGATTATGGCTGTCAAATCTAAACCAAACGTTGTGCACTGAAATCTTTTGCTGTATTTAGTTTATTTTGGCATCCGGATGATGATTCTAGCATGAAATTGCTTGGGCACCTGTTAATTTTTAAGATTTTGACACATTCAGCTCAAATGTACAATCATGCGCTAAAAACGCATTTAAAGCAATAAAAAGGTGATTATGGCTGTCAAACCTAAACCAAACGTTGTGCACTCAAATCTTTTGCTGTATTTAGTTTATTTTGGCATCCGGATGATGATTCTAGCATGAAATTGCTTGGGCACCTGTTAATTTTTAAGATTTTGACACATTCAGCTCAAATGTACACAATTGCTGATTATGGCTGTCAAATCTAAACCAAACGTTGTGCACTCAAATCTTTTGCTGTATTTAGTTTATTTTGGCATCCGGATGATGATTCTAGCATGAAATTGCTTGGGCACCTGTTAATTTTTAAGATTTTGACACATTCAGCTCAAATGTACAATCATGCGCTAAAAACGCATTTAAAGCAATAAAAAGGTGATTATGGCTGTCAAACCTAAACCAAACGTTGTGCACTCAAATCTTTTGCTGTATTTAGTTTATTTTGGCATCCGGATGATGATTCTAGCATGAAATTGCTTGGGCACCTGTTAATTTTTAAGATTTTGACACATTCAGCTCAAATGTACACAATTGCTGATTATGGCTGTCAAATCTAAACCAAACGTTGTGCACTCAAATCTTTTGCTGTATTTAGTTTATTTTGGCATCCGGATGATGATTCTAGCATGAAATTGCTTGGGCACCTGTTAATTTTTAAGATTTTGACACATTCAGCTCAAATGTACACAATTGCTGATTATGGCTGTCAAATCTAAACCAAACGTTGTGCACTGAAATCTTTTGCTATATTTAGTTTATTTTGGCATCCGGATGATGATTCTAGCATGAAATTGCTTGGGCACCTGTTAATTTTTAAGATTTTGACACATTCAGCTCAAATGTACAATCATGCGCTAAAAACGCATTTAAAGCAATAAAAAGGTGATTATGGCTGTCAAACCTAAACCAAACGTTGTGCACTCAAATCTTTTGCTGTATTTAGTTTATTTTGGCATCCGGATGATGATTCTAGCATGAAATTGCTTGGGCACCTGTTAATTTTTAAGATTTTGACACATTCAGCTCAAATGTACACAATTGCTGATTATGGCTGTCAAATCTAAACCAAACGTTGTGCACTCAAATCTTTTGCTGTATTTAGTTTATTTTGGCATCCGGATGATGATTCTAGCATGAAATTGCTTGGGCACCTGTTAATTTTTAAGATTTTGACACATTCAGCTCAAATGTACAATCATGCGCTACAAACGCATTTAAAGCAATAAAAAGGTGATTATGGCTGTCAAACCTAAACCAAACGTTGTGCACTCAAATCTTTTGCTGTATTTAGTTTATTTTGGCATCCGGATGATGATTCTAGCATGAAATTGCTTGGGCACCTGTTAATTTTTAAGATTTTGACACATTCAGCTCAAATGTACACAATTGCTGATTATGGCTGTCAAATCTAAACCAAACGTTGTGCACTCAAATCTTTTGCTGTATTTAGTTTATTTTGGCATCCGGATGATGATTCTAGCATGAAATTGCTTGGGCACCTGTTAATTTTTAAGATTTTGACACATTTAGCTCAAATGTACAATCATGCGCTACAAACGCATTTAAAGCAATAAAAAGGTGATTATGGCTGTCAAACCTAAACCAAACGTTGTGCATTCAAATCTTTTGCTATATTTAGTTTATTTTGGCATCCGGATGATGATTCTAGCATGAAATTGCTTGGGCACCTGTTAATTTTTAAGATTTTGACACATTCAGCTCAAATGTACAATCATGCGCTAAAAACGCATTTAAAGCAATAAAAAGGTGATTATGGCTGTCAAACCTAAACCAAACGTTGTGCACTCAAATCTTTTGCTGTATTTAGTTTATTTTGGCATCCGGATGATGATTCTAGCATGAAATTGCTTGGGCACCTGTTAATTTTTAAGATTTTGACACATTCAGCTCAAATGTACACAATTGCTGATTATGGCTGTCAAATCTAAACCAAACGTTGTGCACTCAAATCTTTTGCTGTATTTAGTTTATTTTGGCATCCGGATGATGATTCTAGCATGAAATTGCTTGGGCACCTGTTAATTTTTAAGATTTTGACACATTCAGCTCAAATGTACAATCATGCGCTAAAAACGCATTTAAAGCAATAAAAAGGTGATTATGGCTGTCAAACCTAAACCAAACGTTGTGCACTCAAATCTTTTGCTGTATTTAGTTTATTTTGGCATCCGGATGATGATTCTAGCATGAAATTGCTTGGGCACCTGTTAATTTTTAAGATTTTGACACATTCAGCTCAAATGTACACAATTGCTGATTATGGCTGTCAAATCTAAACCAAACGTTGTGCACTCAAATCTTTTGCTGTATTTAGTTTATTTTGGCATCCGGATGATGATTCTAGCATGAAATTGCTTGGGCACCTGTTAATTTTTAAGATTTTGACACATTGAGCTCAAATGTACAATCATGCGCTAAAAACGCATTTAAAGCAATAAAAAGGTGATTATGGCTGTCAAACCTAAACCAAACGTTGTGCACTCAAATCTTTTGCTGTATTTAGTTTATTTTGGCATCCGGATGATGATTCTAGCATGAAATTGCTTGGGCACCTGTTAATTTTTAAGATTTTGACACATTCAGCTCAAATGTACACAATTGCTGATTATGGCTGTCAAATCTAAACCAAACGTTGTGCACTGAAATCTTTTGCTATATTTAGTTTATTTTGGCATCCGGATGATGATTCTAGCATGAAATTGCTTGGGCACCTGTTAATTTTTAAGATTTTGACACATTCAGCTCAAATGTACAATCATGCGCTAAAAACGCATTTAAAGCAATAAAAAGGTGATTATGGCTGTCAAACCTAAACCAAACGTTGTGCACTCAAATCTTTTGCTGTATTTAGTTTATTTTGGCATCCGGATGATGATTCTAGCATGAAATTGCTTGGGCACCTGTTAATTTTTAAGATTTTGACACATTCAGCTCAAATGTACACAATTGCTGATTATGGCTGTCAAATCTAAACCAAACGTTGTGCACTCAAATCTTTTGCTGTATTTAGTTTATTTTGGCATCCGGATGATGATTCTAGCATGAAATTGCTTGGGCACCTGTTAATTTTTAAGATTTTGACACATTCAGCTCAAATGTACAATCATGCGCTACAAACGCATTTAAAGCAATAAAAAGGTGATTATGGCTGTCAAACCTAAACCAAACGTTGTGCACTCAAATCTTTTGCTATATTTAGTTTATTTTGGCATCCGGATGATGATTCTAGCATGAAATTGCTTGGGCACCTGTTAATTTTTAAGATTTTGACACATTCAGCTCAAATGTACACAATTGCTGATTATGGCTGTCAAATCTAAACCAAACGTTGTGCACTCAAATCTTTTGCTGTATTTAGTTTATTTTGGCATCCGGATGATGATTCTAGCATGAAATTGCTTGGGCACCTGTTAATTTTTAAGATTTTGACACATTCAGCTCAAATGTACAATCATGCGCTACAAACGCATTTAAAGCAATAAAAAGGTGATTATGGCTGTCAAACCTAAACCAAACGTTGTGCACTCAAATCTTTTGCTATATTTAGTTTATTTTGGCATCCGGATGATGATTCTAGCATGAAATTGCTTGGGCACCTGTTAATTTTTAAGATTTTGACACATTCAGCTCAAATGTACACAATTGCTGATTATGGCTGTCAAATCTAAACCAAACGTTGTGCACTCAAATCTTTTGCTGTATTTAGTTTATTTTGGCATCCGGATGATGATTCTAGCATGAAATTGCTTGGGCACCTGTTAATTTTTAAGATTTTGACACATTCAGCTCAAATGTACAATCATGCGCTACAAACGCATTTAAAGCAATAAAAAGGTGATTATGGCTGTCAAACCTAACCAAACGTTGTGCACTCAAATCTTTTGCTATATTTAGTTTATTTTGGCATCCGGATGATGATTCTAGCATGAAATTGCTTGGGCACCTGTTAATTTTTAAGATTTTGACACATTCAGCTCAAATGTACACAATTGCTGATTATGGCTGTCAAATCTAAACCAAACGTTGTGCACTCAAATCTTTTGCTGTATTTAGTTTATTTTGGCATCCGGATGATGAT